>NC_090204.1:18240000-18540000 GCF_033026475.1 Channa argus
CATTGCTGTAGCCCTGATCACCTTTGTTTTCAGCTGATCCACCCCTGCACTCTTTTTTAAAATACCAAATGAAGGAATTTTGTCTGGATGAGATTAGAGGAGCTAAACCAAGGAGCACTGAAGCTGGTAAAGATGCTTGTGATGGTCCAAGGAACAGGGAACATCTTAAAAATTTTATTAAACCCATCTGAACACAAACAGTGGTGCTCAAAGTTTGAAAACCCTTTAAATGTTTCCCTGTTTCTGCATAAATATGATACGATTTTGTACGAAATTTGTATGTGTTTAGTGAAAGTACATGAACATCTTGGATTATCAAAGGATTTGAATATGAAATTAGAATCAGGCATTTTAATCAACAGGATAAGAGTCAGGTTTGGGTCTGACTCTCTGGGAATTTCACTATCAGTATCTGATCCTAACAGCACAGGTTAGCAAAGGTGTCACGGCTTAAATAAAGGAAGTTTACAAAGACTGTAGAAGATGCTCACTCGGTGGTTCATGCATGAAAGCTGATCAACATTCTTGAATTGAAATTGTTCAGTTGAAGTCTTTGCTGCAAAATGGGGTGACAAGTTATAGAAAGTTTGGCAATAATTACAAAAAATGACAAATTAATTATCAGTGTCGTTCCTGACTGATCAGGGTTGGTAGCCATGATTCACTATTTCCTGTAAGCCCTGCTTTTAGCCACAGTAGAATAGTTATGGGCTGTATCACCGTTACAGTTTAACTATAGTTTTACTGTAAGTGGCTGATATTTCAGAGTTAAAACATGATTATTACTTCTGGCTGTGATACTTGCTTGGATTTCCAGTACCTAGAAAACCGAATTTGTCCACAGGTATTCCCAGAATCCTGGTATCTATTTAAAGTGTCCTCTGCGATGCATAATGATACAGTTTCCCATTATGAATGACATTTGCCTTTGCAGATGCCTCCCCAAAATTGGTTTGGAAACTAAATTTGGATGCATTTCTCACCCCAGGTCAAGACAACACCAGTCAGCTCGTCTGCACTCTGTGTACTTCTTTTGTCTTTTGTCTTGTTGAGCACTGCCCTCTCTGACGTGGTTGCAGACAGCTTTTATGTGGGTGTGAGTAATCCACATATCCAGTGAGCAGAAATTGGATCTTGCGCTTTTCGTTTTAGCACGCACAAAGACTAAATCCGACGAATCACTCAAGATTGCATTTATGTGTAGTTCCAACTTTTCAGCTCCAGTCAGGCATTAAAAAGTATTTAACATCCCCCCAAGAGTTTTTCATTAGTAAGTTATTGTAAGTACTTAAAGGTGAATCCATTTCCTGTTACTTTATACCCCTAATCCACTACTATTTACTTTTGTGTGTTAGTGTGTTCATGTATGTATATTCAGTGTATGTAAAATTCAGTTATGTGATGAGACATGAGAGGGCATGTTCGATTCACAAGTTACCCACCAGTACAAATTACACAGGATAAACTAAAATCAGATTTGCCTTACACTTTGAAAAAAAACCTTTTCGCTGTAGTAAAATTTGGAAAACGGGACTTTTACTTGTAGCCTAGTATTTCTACATTCTATTTAAACATGATGGGCACTCCTCCCACCACTAATGAATATGTGGAAGTAAAATGTCTGACTTGATCGTTTCTGCTCTGATTTTTGTGCAGCTTTTTTAGTAACTCTGAGAACATTGATGTAATTACCATTTTTGTCGAACAAGTGGGGCTATTGGAGTGGAAATGATGATCATATCGAGCACAGAAAACACTGAGATGACAGCATCTAACATTTCAACACGATTTAGCGTGATTATGCAGCTTAACTAGTGGAACAGTGGATGGCCGAATATGACCCAGTTTTATGCTAAATCCTTGGAATGAGCAGACGTGTTCCCGCAGTCTCATCAGCTTTGTGAGAGCTTTGGTTCAGTATCAGAGGTAAAAAGAAAGAAATTAATCTCTTATTTACCTTGGCTCCTCTCCCAGTTGTCAGTTTGTGTTGCATGGCAATCCTCTTGTGTGTGAGAGTGAATTAATCTGAGGCTGAGAATAGTTTAGTCTGCTATGCTGTGAGTTGACAGGGGCATTTTTAATGGGATATCTGTCTTCATGCTACAGTGTACAGACATCCCAGGGAGAAATGTGCAGCAGACATCAAAATCAGCTTCAATCATGGGCTTCATGCAGCTTTCTGTCCAGCTTTTTCAGGTTTCTGCATTAACCACCCCCTTTCCTACCGTTCCCTTCATTTGATTTTTCTTTTCTTTGAGTTTTTATCCTTTGTTTGCATTGATCTTTGGGGATATATATTTCATGAGGATTAATCAAATCTTTTTCGCCTGTCCCTTGCACTTAAAGGTCTACTTTCTCTCAGTGTCCATGTGTTTCTTTGTGAATTCATGTGGATTGATGTGGAACGATGGTCTTTCCACAACTGTGGTTCAGACTAACACATCTCAACAACTGCGTGGACAATAATTACAGACATTCCTGGTCAAAAAAGATTCCCTTCCTGCCGGACCCCTCCCATTTTTATTCGGGCTAGGGACCGGCACCAATGTGAGCCCTGGTTTGGTGGGATGCGATCCCATGGCCTTCTACTCTTTGAGCCAGCAGGCCCCCACAGACATTCATGGTGACCTCAGGATTAATTGTCAAATCCCTCCTAATGATGTTTTCATTTCTCCTTTGTGTCCTGCTACTGTTAGTTTGCTGACGCCTTCAAACAAGATGTGAAGATTGTAAACATTAAACCTCCTTAGGATGATGAGGGTGTGAGCATGTTAGCAACCTGATTCACACATTTAACTCAAAGCTCTGCTGTACATCACAGAGCCTTTAAGTATGGCTGTAGACTTTTAGTCTTGTTTATGACAAATGACTTGGACTAAATGATTAATCATAAGTCATCTTAACATACTGCTATGGAGCTGCCAAAGCTTCTTTACAGGGGCTAATTCATGTCTGTCTGCGCTCTGTTGTGGGCTCTTGGTCATTCCTCAAGGATCTAAATACCAGTTTACCTTCTACCCTCCTCATGCACATTTACGTTTTGTCGTCCACTTTTAACTTCAGTAAAGTGTAGTTTTTGGCTTTGTGTTACAGCTATGCTGCGTAGTAGTTTTTTTTATTATCTTTTTGTTAATATTACATCCTCAACAGCAGCACTGGGCTGAAAAAAATTGACAGGCAGATCTAGGCTGAACTTCCAGTTATATAAAGTGTTTTTAATACTGTGAGTGGCTTGTTTGTTAGGAGTAGCAATGTTATCGATTACCTAGTCGTTTCACTAGTTTGCGCTGAAATATGTCACAAATGTCCCAGATTGTCATTTCAGAAAGACATTCATGAGGATGAACACATCATTTGGGAGTCTTTGATTTACACTTCAGTTGAAATGTCTTGGATTTACGATGGACTCCAATAAAATGTGGTACTGATGTCCATACGGTGCCAAGACGATCAATCCTAATGACTGAACACTGAACTTAGCCACTGCTTGACTGCTCCTCTAGTTTAATAGGAAGCTTTTTGAGAATCTGTCTTAATAAATATTAAATGCATTAGCATTTGGTACAGACACTTTACTAATTTAATAGCTTTAATAACTTTGGTGACAGCTACTCATGTATAACTTAGGAGACAACAAGGTCTGATTTTACTCAGCTCATCAAACAACATTTGATGCTACTGTGATGCATTAGTCAGGAACAAACAGATCATTAGCGTTATTTTTAACTCTATGGTCCAGGGCTCTGCCTTGTTGAGCACTGGTTTTGCCTGTTTGCTGGTGAAACTCAACATAACAGTAAGAGGGGGCAAAGAGCTGGGGAATGCCATGCATCACTGGATGATTTTTAAACCACCATCCAATGATACACACTGTATCCTGCCGTGCTCCTGTCATGTTGCATATTACTACGAGTGTTTTCTTCTTCATGCACAGGCTTGGAAAGCTTCGAATAGGGCTTATTGGCAAGCATTTGGTGAGAAAGAGCTGCACTCTTGGAGGGCTCAGAATCATCAGTGACTCACAACCAAAACAAATCAGTCCACTGAGCCGACGAGCAAGTGCTCACATTTCCACTCATCATGCTGCCGTCCTTCCATTTCTGATGCTCATATAGGATTTTTCTCCCTCCTCCCCTTTGTTTCTGATCCTTCAGGGCATTGTCCCCCTTTCTTCTCTCTTCTTTTCAACTCAGCATAGCCCGGTGTGTGTGGCTATCTATATGGACTGACTGTAATCTCTACATACCGTGACTATCTCTTGGTTGGATTGCTTCCATTCAGAGAGAATTATGGATGTGCTAATGTGTGTGTTTGTGTGTGAGAATATACTTTGTGTAACTTAATATGTGGCTACCTTCTTATCTCAAAAGGACCTTTGTGTGTTGGAATAAATGCATTAGAGAATGTATTTAAATCAGTTGACCTCTGAGCAGCGTTCGTGTTTCTCCTCATTGATGCCGACATTAAGAGGTTTGCTTTTATATTTTTTCCAAACGTGTGCTCACCAGGTGTCTGCCTCCAAATAGGTCACAACATCATCAGCAATATTACCACAAATCTAAACAAAAAATTTAAAAAAATAAAAAATAAAATAAATCTGACAAACTGTTACTGTGCCTGCCTGCTTGTCGTCACAGCCACCACCGGCCAATCCTCCACAGGGGAGGCGTGGCTTGCACTCGCTGCGTGCCTGCTCTGAGCTCCTTGTGTATATTCTGAATGAAACAGCAAATGAAGCATTTGCCTGCGTGCTGTGCTGTGCTGTGCTCAGCTCACAGCTCTGACTACGAGTGAAGGGGAAATTTGACTGGAGGCTTGGCATAGTGGGAGTCACTTTGTGCCACACCACGAGTGCCTTTTGGGAGACGTGGGGGTTGATTGCAGAGAGCGGAGGTCAGTCAAGCAGTAGTTAATGGAGGGAAGAGCAAGACAGGAGGAGGCAGAGGGCAGTTTTCGGTCCTACTGAATCTTTCATAAGGGGATCCTCCAACGTCAATCTGCCGGGATGGACTGAAAGAAAGAGCTGGTACTGAGGTAAACATTTAACAGGCAGCATTAGTGACAGAGGGAACCAAGAAGGAGCAGGGAGATCTAGAGCTGGGGTGTTACTTTGCAGTCAGCAGGACAAAAAGAGAGATGGTGTTGTCAGAATAAATTCTTCTCCTCTTTACCCGTGGGTAAAGCTCATTCAAGAGCCTCTCATGAACAGAAGACCAGGAAAGAGTGAGTGCACAACCGCTGGCCAGCTAATTCCCGAAGCCGTGAAGAGCGAGGAAAGGGGGAAGGACGGAAAGCACAGAGGCAAAGCAACACAAGCAAAAAAAATAGGTATGTGCCAGCCGGCCCTTTAATGGGTTAATAATTGTGTGTCCTCAGTTTTCCTGCTACAAGATTTTAACCTGGGTGAAACTTTTTTGTGTCAAGAGGAGGACTGAATCAGCTGTACATGACTTGGTGGTGGGACTGAATTGGACAGAGAGTGTCAGAATTTGACTGAGGAATAAAAGTCTGCCAGTCAGGACTGAATCCAGCCTGCAGGGATGTCGTCCAACGAGCTGAGCGTTGAGATGGACTCCTGCATCCGGACGTTCAAGGAACACATGCACCTGGAGCTGGAGCCCCCAAAAATGTCAGGAGTGGCGGGAGGGAAGAGGGGTGCCACATCCCCCAAACTGTCACCCAGAAGCTCCCCGCGCCTCTTCCGCAAGCTGATGGTCAACAAGAGCATTCGACAAAGGCGACGCTTCACGGTAGCTCATACCTGGTAAGGCCTGTGGTGATGTTGCAAAAATAAAAGAGGGGGAAAAGAGGATGGACACGTACAGAAATGGAAATTGGTGATGGTCACAAGAGATGTGTCAGAAAATAAACATGATAACACAGAGAATTGGAGGATAAGGATTAAAAGGGGAAAGACAATGGGATTAAAATGGTAGGGAAATGGAGACTGGGGGAGATTAAGGTAGATGGCATGGAAGAGTGGGCGGTTGAGAGGAAAGAAAAAAAGAGTGAAAGCTAGACAGATGACATTAGACAGCCAAGGAGTGGGGAAAAACATTTCAGTGAAGGTGAGAAAACACAGGTACAGAAATGGATTCAGCTCTTCAAAATGGCAAATTTTCATGGCAAGTTTTGACATGATGAGTGGGGTCAAAACTGTATGTCTGGTGATTTGTGACTGGGTCAGGGGATTACATAATAGAATAAAATCACATTCCCCAGACAACTGGTCCTCCATTTTGATGTAGTGTATCTCTACCCCTTTAAAGGTGAATTGTGTATGTCTGCATGTTTTTCTGTGTGTGTGTGTGTGTGAGTGTCTCTGCACGCACGCACATCAGTCCATGTTTTGGATGTGGAGCAGTGATGTGGAGGGAGTGGTTCGAAACCTCAGGAAAAAAAATGCATGGTTACAAAACACAACACAAGCTCAATTCATATATATTGCAACACGCACAAACACATTTTTGTTGTCATGCAAATTGTTGTACTTTCTTTTGGTACATTTCACACAAGAAACTCTTGTTTATTGACTTCTTAAATTGAACAAGTCAATAATACTACAATGTTAAAAATAATTTATTCCTAAATTACTTTTTCTTATTGGTAATACAAATATTTTCCTCGGTTACTTTGTCTAATTAATTTATTAAATATGAAGGCAGGGCTTGCTGTGCTATGTAACGTGTAGATTAGAGGTTAGGAAAAGACCTGCTGTGGTTTTGACTACAGAGGCTTCATGGTGACTCTTGTCCCTCATAAAAACACCAGGTAAACATGTTCACATTAGACAGTGGTGAAAGAAGGAATTGGCACATTCCTGCAAATGCATGCAGTACTATACATATCTGAAGGGGGTCACATGTATGTTTGTGGTAACATGATGAAGCAGGCTTGTACCTGCATGAATGGGGTTGGTCAAAGGGAAAAGCCAGTCTCAGTTGTGAGATGGGAGGAAAGGAAAGGGAGTTCAGTTAAGAATCTGCTCCTGTGTGTTGTGTCTACATGCTGCACTATGTGATAGAATAGAGGTGTGTGTGTGTGTGTTAGTGTGTGCACTTTGGACTGCATCTATGTGAGACCATCTATATTTTTTAGACACTATATGGAAATGTGTGTCCATATATTTGTGTTTATCTGCTCCCTTCTCCTTCAGTGTTTTGCTCTCTGCTCACAATAGGGACTAATGCATGTTTTTCTCTTCTCTCTCACATTGTATAACCTATTTCTGTGCAGAGACAGAGATTTTTAGGGGTTGGGTAGGTACAGAGAGGGGAACATGCAAGAAGAAAAGCACTAAAAACTGCTTTATTTAGAAATAATTAAAGATGGCAGTAGTCTCCCCTGGGTTGTTTGTCTTGATGAATCCACAGTCTATGGGCTTGATCTGAAGACACGACAACACCCATTACAGCCGTTAACTGCCAGTCGAGCCCATTATCAGCCATGTTCATGGTAAAGTGTCCTTGGGTGAGACACAGAGGTCTATCTACTCACTCACTTTAATGCTCCAAAAGTGACAGCTAAAAGCTAAAATTGGAAATTGGGGTATAAAAAAGAGCAGAGTAGACACAATGAGAGAGTGCCTAAAAGGAAAACTCAACAGTAAACTTCAGTGGTGACAGTGTTGCATTTACCATAGTACAAAGTAATAGGCAAATAATAGCCAACCAGGACCATGTGTTCTAAACTTAATTTTCATGCTTATTTATCATCAGGCATGTGGTACATGTTAGGTTATGGTAAAAGTACTGTAAATTTCTAGCAGCATTACAAGGTTAAGCACGTAGGGTTTTTTTTTTTTGGATTGTGCCAAAGACATAACAAAAATACACTGTGTACTGGCCTAAAATATCATTATTTGTTTTGTCTTAAAAAATAAAAATCACCTTTCCTGGACATACTTCAGAGTATTAGTCACCACACACTCTTTCTGGCCTAATTGTCTCAACACCTGTCCTAGACCTTGGGAAAGTGTGATGAATTAGTAGTATGTGTTGACCAAGTGATCAGGTTTTATGAATGATAAAAAATGTTATGTAATATTCTTTTTCTTAATGCTGTAGAATTTAGCACTGCATTAATTATCTCTGAAAACTAACACAGTTTTTAAACAACTGATTCAAATTTCAGTGGTTTTTCGGTTATTTTTCTCAATACCTGTTCACTGTTCCTTACAATCTGATATCAGCAGTTGTCCAGAAACATCACTCCATATGAGTTTTAATGTTGCTGTATAACTGCCGGAAGCGTAAATAAGCGATTGTTAGTTCAGTTCAACAGCTTGTTTCTGCTGCCCCCAAGTGGCCAAAAGAATCAGTTTTTGCAGCTTTAACAAAGGGCTTATTTCAACCAAACCATGGCCTTTACCTAAACCTAACTGAACCTCAATTAAACCATTATCTAAATACACACAAATATTTTACTTTGTCAGAGTATATGTATTGCTTTATTTAGTATGTTTTTTTTTGTTAATATTATTATTATTATTATTATTTATTATTATTATTAAGATATCTATCCAGACAGACTTATACTAACTGTTCTTTACAAATCTTTTTTCTTTATCTCTTGATCTGTTTATGACCTGGACAAGTTTTATTTTTATTTTTACCTACCACTGGAGTTTTCCCAAAGGTGCTTGTTCAGCTGCAACTGTACTTTCTCTTGAAAACGTTTCACCTCTCATCTGAGAAGCTTCATTAATTCCAGATGAAATGTTTTATGCATGTTCTGCCCGTTAAACCCTCTTTGCCTTTCATCAGTTCATGGTGTTTATCAGTTGCTAACAGCCTGGTGACTTGTATGATGTCCATACATCTGGAGTTTTAAATGAAAACCTTGTGATTGTATATAGTTTCCATCTTTAATACTACTCATGGTAACATTATTTTGCCTTGCAGCGAACTAGTGGTGAACTCCTGACCTGCTGGCACTCAGACAATGATTCTTCTGTTTCAGATGTTCAGCTGTTCCCATGCCTCTTTCTCTCTCTATGATTCTGTCCTTTATACTCTCTTCGCCTCTTTTTATGTGTGTTTTCCCAAAAGTTGCACTCAATCTGTCTGCTTCATTGTATTCCACCCTTCTTCGTTTTTTTTTTCTCTCTCCTGTCTTTCTCCCTTTCAGACTCCAAAGCACCACACATGATGTAAATGTTTGATGGCTGGCTGGGGGTGTGTGACCGCTCTGTTTTCCACTCATGCAAAAGGCACATTGGGGAGAGTGAGAAAGTTTGGAGAAAGTATTAAAGTGCCATGAGAGTAGTATGACGGGAAACGAAGGGAAAATTGAATAGAAGATGAGCAAAAAGGAAAAGCATCTTCGTTCAGCCAAAGTTTGATGGTTGATAACGCTCATAAATGTATGTCTGTACTCAACTGCATGCGACTGGTAAACAGGTAGCCAGCTACAATAGAAAAGAAGGCTCACTTTGTGTTATGGCCATGTTGAGGTATGTCTTGTGCGTCAACCTGCGTGTTGACGTGCTTTCAGCTGCCTGAATAGATAGTGGAGAAGGTGAGAGGGATAGTTAAAGAGGCGGAGCCAGGAAACACACAAACGTTGTGTATATAGAAAAAGGGAGACGGATAAACAGAAAAACAGGCCTCACTCACCACAGTGGAGTCAGCCCTGACAAAAACAAACAGAGGTCACTCTGCAGAAGGTTATTTACCTTAGTTTAAATGTCAACCTAAATATCCATCTTGCTTCACCATCCCATCCCTCACTCTGTCTGCTATTGATTTGTTTCTTTCTCCGCTCGCCTCTGTGACTCACCCAGCATCATCTTTATATGAACGTCAGGGAAGGCTTGACGTGATTATTGTTACTGCTGCAGCCAGTGTTTTTACGCCAACTGCTCACTTGAGTGAGAAACAGGGGGACAGGCGGAGAGATGAGGGAGATTAAACATGTATCACACAACCTAAATATATTATGACATCTTATTATAGATGGAGCCCCCTTATCTCATGTGAATGAAGAGTTCCTTTTTCTTTTTCTTACAGCTTGTTCTCTTTGTGAATGCAACTCTGTGGAAGTTTTGGCCACTGGGTGACTTTTTGCTCCCGTAAACTGTTTTGTGCAGATTTTAGATGGATTTTATTGTATGCAAACATGATAATTTGGTTTGCATATTGTAAAAGCCACCAAAATCTTAAATAGTCTTTGGAGGTATTTTTTTTTCTTGAAGAGTACCATCATCATTATCCTATCTCTCCCTTTCATCTCCAGTTCCTATTTTTGCTCTACTATTGAAGCTAAAAACTGTAAGTCTAAACTTGTGACATAGTTTATGCATCTGAAAAGGTGGATTACATGACTTGAGTTGTGACAGGACATGTCAACCTCTGTTTTCTCTGTTACCAGAGAATGTTGACACTGAAAGCCAGAAGATGATGATTTGGAATGACATGCAACATAGGTCAGACCATTTTTTGTTTTTTTTTTGGAACTCTTATGATATGAGGACATCCTGATGATGTAAGTAACATGCACCCAAGAGGGTGTGGGTCCCATAAAGAGATAATACATAGAAAGTGCCTTTTAAGTTGCTTTCCAAAAAGATAGAATGACCAAAAATAGACAAATACAATAACAACAAAGAGATGAAAGCTTACCACTTACCAAAAAAAACAAATGCATAATGACCAAATGTGTGACAAAATGACACAGAGTGTTTTAAATGCAAAAGGATAAAACTAATTTGTAGTCTTCAGTCTGTGTCTTCTGTGTCAGGGATGAAAGCCTTTTACCTGTGAACACCTGTGGGCCCATTTTCTCTATTCTCTCCATCTATGATTGTACGTCTCAGTCTGTCTGACGTCGACACAGTTTGTAACGTCACCGGCATTAGTCCTGCCCCACAGTCTTCTGATTGGCCTTGTTATGTGTCCGGCCACACAACAGCCATTCACAAGAATTAACATCAGACCTTTTGAGTCACTGATAAACTTGGTGATGTGGGTGGTGAGTCATAGGTCTGGAATTAGGCTTCCTCTTCCCCTCTCCTCCTCCTCCTCCTTCTTCATTTGCTCATGCTGCATGAGTCGGTTCAACACCCTCCATGCCTCGCTCCCGTCTCCCTGTATCGAACCAGCCAGGCATAAAGTTTACCATTATGGATGGGTGAAGGAGCACGATGGCACAGGGTTGTGTATGCAAGTGCACGGCCCTGTGTGCATTACCATGTCTGTGTGCTTATTTTGGCTAGAATTGGGATTTAAGGCATGAAAACATGAGGGAAGTGAATTATTCTTTCCTTTTACATGTTCATTTCATAACATGAGATTTCATAACTACTCATTAATTTTTAATCTTGTCCCGGCTCTCTGCTTATATCTACATTTGCTCTTAATAGAGCAGCACAAGAGGATGATAAAGTCGACATTAGGAGCCAATGGGATATTTACAAGAAACACTCTGATGTTGACATGATGCGTAAACTACTCAATTACTTTAGCTCAAGCAATCTTTAAATTTCCATGCACAGAGGGTAAATGGCTGATGGGAAGGTTATTGCTGCTTCCCCTGGGAGGTCTTTGTAGTTGCTTTAAGCTACTGTGAGGGATGTACTATACCATGTTATTTACACTGTTGTCATTTTGAATTTAAATGATAAACTGTATTGCGGTTCATACCACCATTGGCCCTTTTGTATGTCACAGTGAATTTTAGTACCAAAACAGCAATGGCTTTACTGTACGAACTTTTTCCGCTTTGTGTATACCAGCCATGATAAAGAGATTTTATTATTATTATTGTTTTTTTTATGTATGATAAAATATCTCAGGGAAAAAATATGTTGTTCTACATTTAATTGTTGAAGCTGCTGGGTAAAAGTCAAACACCCTTCAGAAAACAAACCGTTGCACATCAAAACCACATACCAGGCTGAGAAATGGAGGAACAGGAATAAACAGGGGAATGGACACGTTTAGTTGCATAGCAAAATGATGTTGAAAATACTTTTTAAAAGGATAATAACTCTTTCATTGGGAGCTTAATTAAGTTAAACACTAGATTAATATAGTAAATTAGCAGAAACATGACACAAGTTGCTTGTCTGTTTGCACTCATCCGATTACTGACATAGACACATATTATTGCAAACTTTTATTTACTACTGACAAAGTTACGCCAGCATTAGGTGTTGATTCAAAGTGGGATAAGCAGTAATAATTCCTTAAAATGGCCATAAGGCAAATGGGTAACTTTGACTTTAATTGAACTGAACTAAACTTAAAGTCAATTCAACATTATTTATATAGCGCCAATTCACAACAAAGTCATCTCTAGGTATTTTACAGAATAAAGTCAAGACTATAAAAACTATAAGACTATAAAAACGAACCCAACAATTTCCCCTTGACCAAAGGAATATACAGCTGTCTGTCCATATTGTTGGTTTATGCCAATTATTTGACATTGGTACAGAGGCAGCTGTGCCTCATCACTTGGAACAGATTGGCTTCTAATCGCAGGGTCAGCAGTTTGATCCCTGTCTTTTCTAGTCCACATGTCAAAGTGTCCTTGGGCAAGACACACTAAACTCCAAGTTGCTCTTATTGTAGTGTGTGTATGTACACTTTGGCTAAAAGTGTCTACTAAGTGACCACAAGATAAAAAAAAATAAATTTAAATTTAGCATCAGTTTAATTAAGGGTCAAAAATGTTTATGTAATGTAAATTCACAGATGGACAAAATGTATAAATCAATGATTACTGTGTATGTATGAGGAAAAAGGATTCGATGCATTTGTAATGCTGCAGGCACTTGTCCAGGGGGTCTCTGGAAAACGTGACCTTTAGTTCTAGCATTCAGGAAACATTGGAAAATCCATTTGTCTTCATTATTTTTGATGTTCATCCCCTTTCCTTCTCCTCCTTCTCTTCCTCCCGCTTGGCTTTCTAAGACCACTTCCTTCTCTTTTGCCATCTAGCCTGCGATAACGATGTAGCATTTGCAATTTAATCAGAGGCTCTAAACATGTAATTTATAATTGAGATTTCCATCTCTTTGCATGTTTTATGATGAAGCCCAAATCACTGCTGCTGGATTTGGAAAAATTGGAAAATAACCCCCTACTTTTAGTTTTTCTCTCAGCTTCTATGGTCTTTTTTGGTTAGGGCATTAGAAATTTTGTCTATAATGAATTTCCAAAAAGACAAATAACATTCCCGCTTGGGAGGGGAGAGGGACCACGAGAAGCAGCAGAAGAGGACGCGAAGAATGGGAGCAGTTATTTGCAGAATGGGGTTATAATAAGTGTGGAAAGACTATGCATCTATTCATACTGTGCTTCTTAGGGCAGTTACAACTGTGAATTTTGTCAGTAACGCAGTACTCACTGCATGATAAAGCAAGCGTGAGTGTTTAGGACATGCACATAGTTTTTAGTCTGCATGTGTGCTTTCGTCCTTTTTAGAGAAAATACAGCTGTGTCATTTACCTATTAGTCATTATTGTGTCTGTGCCTTTGTGTGTGTGTGTGTGTGTGTGAAAGAAGTACCAGCTGTATATTCCTTTTCAGTCCATTCAGAGGAGCATAAGCATCCATTAACAATAAAGCACCATTTGTATGAGTTGAAGTAAGCCGAACACAACAGTACATTTCCTGTCTGCCTTTCTCCTTCCTGTCTGCCCTAAGAAAGAAGTAGTGATTATTCTCCACTTGACTGCTGTCTGTCACACTGACTGAAAAGAACTTTGGCAGCATTTTTTTTTCCCAGTTGGCAACAACGTGCAACGTTGCAGAAGGGAGGCAGAGCTGCATTGTATTTTATCTTCCTAAATGAAAACAGAGTAGCTGCATTGGATAACAGTTATTGTAGCAGAAGTTAATCAGAACTTGTTATAGTATGGCAAAAATGAATGTGCAGATTTATCAGAGTGGGCCTGCAACCCATATGATCAGCTAAAAGTAATGCAGTATGCATGCATGTTGTATGCCCTACATCTGGGAAGATTAAAATGTGTAGTTTTTGTTGAACTTGTTTAGGAGGTTTTGATTCCACCAAATGGTCATCTGGCAGCTGTTCATTGTGGTGCTGTTGATTTAGTTTTACATTAAACTGAGAGCTGTTCCTAATTATCATTCCAACGCACTTGAAACGGAAATGTTTTTTGTGGAGGAATCTCCTAAGCCGACAGGTCAACTCTACGAACTTCTTTTGTCATCATAAAAAATCAGTTTGTAGATTAAAACAGCACCTCATTGTCTTTAGCATCTTTATAGCTACAGTACATTAAAAGGATCTTTCCCTGGAAGCTCAAAAACCCAGAGCTTTTTAGGATGGACATTTTCTTAGAAATATCAATATGGTTTAAAATCCTGAAGTTGAAAGCAGTTACAGTTGAAGAACTACTGTACATTATCCAACAAAGGACTGTAGCACTTCCTGTGTTTCAGCAGACTAATGCTTATCCATGTTTATAGTTCATCTCACTTTCCAGTGACCACAGATAATGTCTTTACATTGTAAAATTGCAAATCACGCTGTAATTGTGTGTACAATTTTCTAGATTATTACTTGTTGGATTGCCCATAACGCTGTTGGTAATGGGATTTGGATGCAAGATTAATTTAGTAGATTTCCCCAAAGTTGATCAGGCCACCATGGAAACAGTGACAGTTACCCGTCTGGCGCCAAGGTGCCCAGTCTGAATCACTGTCTCCCAGTAAAATAACATTCTCTGTCCTCCTATCTAATAAACAAGAGTTTGACACATTCATACGTTGTCTATTCGTCATCATCTTCTCTATTTAACTGTTCTCTCTTTGTTGTCAGTGTTGTTGTTGCGGTTACTGCTTGTTCCATACTGTTGTCTTCACGTGGACCAGTACAGAGTGAGTGTAGGAATGTGCGTATACATATTAGCAGCTGGATGTGGGACTTGATGCTTGTCTAGTTTGTTCAATTGTATTTATGATTGGTG
This sequence comes from Channa argus, assembly GCF_033026475.1. Lineage (NCBI taxonomy): Eukaryota > Metazoa > Chordata > Actinopteri > Anabantiformes > Channidae > Channa > Channa argus. Next base: position 18,254,942 of record NC_090204.1, read on the forward strand.
TGTGTGTGTGCATGTCCAATGTCTCCTTGACTTGATGTCACCAAAGGCCTATGGGGAAACCACCACCCACACACTTTCTGATATGCAGTGAGTTCTAGTGTGCGAGAGAAAGTGTGCATGTTTGTGTGTGCCTGCATGCTGATGTGAATAAGATTGGATTTGTTAAGAGTCTGAGTGGTTTTGTGTTAGTATGGGTTCAGGGATAAAAGGATTTGTGTGTGTGTGTGTGTGTGTGTGTGTGTGTGTAAGATGGAGAATTATATATTATTATAATATAAAATTTTTTTTCTGCAGCAGGAAACTGCACATTAGACAGACAGATCCAGTTATTGGCTAACATGAGCAGTTAGCAGCCATATAGCTGAAGTATTTCCTTCAGGAGTTGAGGGTTAGTTTCTACAAAGGTTCAATTCACTTTTGTCACTTCTTATACAGACCTTATGGTTATTCATTGTCAGTGACACAGCTTGTGGTTGACCAGATAGTGTATGAACATACATTGAGTAAAAAAAAGTAATACTCACCTTCACTTTCTTTAGTTGCAACAGTAAATTGACACTATAACTGCTCTTCAGAAGTGATTTTGGACTAAATAAAATATTTTAACACCTTTAACAGCATTAAAGTTAGCTTTAAAAAAAAAAAAGAAAAAGAAATAATTACATGTAGCCTCATTAATTTGCCTCACTTGATATTATGCGTTGTATATTGCATTGACTATTCTGAAAAGATATATGTTGCAGCCCTAATCCCATCATTAGCTTTGTGTCAGTAGGGGAAATGTTGCAGTCCAATTCTTCCTGCTCTGAATGTGAATCTGATTTACTGCCTCATGTCTCTTCGCAGCCGCCAGACGCCAAAGACACACACATTAATAAGCTGTTGCTGAGAACAAGTGTGGCACTTTATAGGGGTTTACCACGTGAGACCTGTTGAAATAAATAGTCAGATTTCCAATCGTGCAATAGTATTTTAGATATTCACATCCCCTCAGAAGGTTTAAAATGAACATAAAAATAAACAATTCTTTACCAGCTCTGCTCTTTCTGTTCTTCTCTCCATGTAGTTTTCCACCTGCTGTCTCTCCTCACCCCCTCTTTTCATCATGTCTGTACCGTGATTAAGACTGAGTTTGCCTTTAGTCCATTCCTGTTCATTAGCCCTACTCTCCAGCAGTGCTTGTTTAGTTAGTGTCATGTTGATTAATACACACAAGCTGTGAGAGACCTTTTCATAAACTGGTCTGACTTCCTTAATGACCCCGCTACCCTCCGTCGGTCCGCGTGTAGATAGAATGAGTATTCATAGGTTTTAGTTGGTTGCTGTTGACCCTTAAAGATATTTTGCTGCATGTGAAGAAGCTGTATAACACGTCTAAAATCCCACAGTAAAGGAAATGATTAAGATGAATAATTTTGATATTGTATCCCTGATGAGGTGCATGCTCCAGTGGCTAAAAACCACATGAAAATTACTTTTTAAGTCTGTCAGAGAGTGGTGGTTTCATCAGTTGAGGGTGTTTACGTGAATGATTTCACAATGCGGTAATGTTTCACCACCCTTTAAACGTCTACATCTTTCTAATAACAAAAATAGCTACATAGTGCTGCAAGATAGTAAAATTTACTATTTTACATTTTAGTTATATACATTAATACACTCCCACATAATAAGCAATGTTTACAGTTTTTATTAGTACTTAACCGGATCCTGATGCAGTCGAATGAAATTACCAGTCAGCTTCAAAATATTTAGGCTGCTAAAAGAAATCTGTCAGACTCCATGGATAATATCTGGGTTACTAACAGCATGATGCAGGGCAATAATTCACACATTTACAGATGTGGTTCATCGTAAACAAAGTACAAGTAGGAGAGACACAATAGGAAAGAATAGGATTTTAAAATGCCACACACCAACATTATTTGCAGCATTAGCAGTTAAAATCTAGCAACGCATATTAAATCAGAAAGTAAAAATGAATCTTAATACAAACTTATTTCCCAAAGTACTGTTCCTCACAGTCTTAATACAGAAGCCATTTTTATTTAATATATTTGTCACTTTTGTTTATTGTTGATAACATAGTTAATTCATAATAAATATTACAATTGATCATAGAAATGTCTGTTACTCAAAAATGAAACAACTTTAGCATTTGCCCACAGCTGGTTTCTGGATATTTACTACTCAATGAGAGTAGTAAGCTGCTCAATGAGAACTTCTCCAGATGTCTGATCTTCTCCATCTCAGGTCCTCTGCAGGAATTGATTTGTTTTTGAATTTTAAAAAAATTAACAATTTGTTATTGTTTTATTATTCAGAAATGAGCATTTTGTTTCTCTGCTGTAAACTGCTGTGTCTACAAACTTTACTAGTGCAAACAAGCTTTTAGCAACATAAGAAACGATAGTTGTTTTACAGCAGGTTCCAGTCTTCTGCTCTGACCTGGATTGAGATCGTTAAATCAGACTAACATATCTCTCTTTCCTGTCACATGGGCTGGTCCTGAGTCAGTTTCCTTTTTCCTTTCTTATATATCAATTTACACATTGTTTTCTATTTTCATGTTTCTGTTGCTATTGATGCATCCTGAGTTTGTCTGTCTTTTCTGTCCCCTCTCTCCTCACCCCTCATGTAGCCTGATTAAAAGTGCTGGTGTTACTTACAGTTTTTGTGGATTCAATCATTTAATTACACTAAAGAGCTACAGAAATGTAATAAATGGAACTGAAGCACCACATACCATTAATAGTACAAGCTTCTTCATGTTAACAGGGGACAGACACGCTGAAGTGGGGATTTAAATGTTCAAAATATGAGAAGAATCTGAACCTTTTCTCCCACTGAGTGTCTGCCACGTCCCCAGGATCTGCAGCTACAACTGCGTTGACCTGACATCAGGTGAAAGGCCATTATGTGACCTAAACTGACGGACAGCGGCAAAGTCATTTTATTTATTGCTAAATTATCAATAATTGTTAAATGTTGGTATGGAAAGGGGACATAGGTTGGCCGCCATTTAAAAAATTAAAATCCCTCAACATCTGTTTGATTGTTTGAAGCTTGTACAAATATTCGTGTTCCCCTCAGGATGAAGGTACAAACTTTTGTAGTCTCCACAACAAATACATGTGCTGACACTGTTTTTTAAACCACTGATGTATTATCATATTATATATTAATTCAACTTCATTCCCACAGAAACACAGATCATTGATGTGTTGGTGCACAGGCGTTTACTTTGTAAACTACCTGGCACATGATGATCACTTGTCAAGCTTTTCTGCTCTCTCCAAAGGAGCTGACTGCTGTTTATTGTGTAAGTGTGAGTTCATTAACGCAGCCAGTTCTTATGGCATTAATGCTGGTTTAACATACAAGGCTGCAATGAAAGTTAGAGGTAAATGTCCTACACTGGATCTCTAGACAGAGTGGACCTGCAGAGGCCAGCTCAGTACAGCCAGGAGGAGGCCTTTCTGTCCACTGTAGTCAGCTAGTTTGCTGGACACATCAGACCCGCTGTGGCATGTGGGAGGGACTTCATATAGAAAACATTCCAGGGGGGAGGTGGAAACACACATAAATACACAGTCCGTCATTGAGATAAACATGCTCATATAAAGGTTTACTGTACACAGAGACAAAAACATACACAAGTAAACTCACAGATTGATGATGGGGAGGAAAATGTATAGATTAGAAAAATATATCTGGAACATCATAGAGAAGTTAATGAGGAACACATTTCAGTGTAATATACACACGCACACTCCTATAACCACCAGGTTTAATTGGAATGACAAACGGCAGGCTGTAAGAATATTTCATAGCATGTGGCCTAGAAAATCTGTTAAGTTTTCTTAATAACTTTTTCTCTCCAGATCTTTTGTTTTTTTTTTCTACTTGAGTCTGTCTCCCTACTGCACCGCTGTCATTCACAATATTTAGTGTAAAAGTTTGGAGGCTACATATTTCTTCAGTTAAGAATTGTTAACGGTAGACGAATCCTTGATGGTCATTACATCCCAAAAATCCACTGAGGTCATTCGTCAACAGAGCACAATTATAGTCAACTCATGAATTTGAGAAACACTTTACAGCCACCAGCCGTACAGCCATTGAAAAATAAATCACATGAAGGGTGATGTTGTGATAAAGTCGATTGTGGTAAATAGATTTATTAAACATAGCCTTTATGTGACGTGCTGAAACCACACAGCACTGTGTTTTGAGGTCAGCATCATGATGGTAAATTTGGACTGTAGTTAATTAGGGCTCCTCAGATATCCCCAAAATTAGTTTTGGTCTCAGGAGCCCTCGAATGTTTCAAACCTTTGTGGACTTCTGTGTCTCCACACTGAGTTATGGTACAGTTGTGTTAGGAGTTTTGTGTTTATGAGATCGTAATTAGTCCCATGGATACAGACAAAAGCATTGTTCCTGCTGTCCCATTTTTCAATGAGTCACCTATCTATCATATGAACATAATCACAATCCGAGTCCTAAAACAATGAACAGGTTCGTAGCCAGGTGAGTCTGGGAGGCTGGTCCCTATTGAAAGAGAAATCTGGGTCTTTGCTATCAATTTCCCATCATGACAATACAGGTTTGTGGAACTTTTTCATGGAACAAGAAAGATGTCTTAATACTTTAGAAATTAGCTTTTTAACCTTTCAATTTCTAAAAGGTTTATGCTCTTACTAGTCGACTAGAATTCAATGCCACTGTTATGCTACCCAGGGGTTGTAAGCCCACAAAGATTACACCAAGAACTATGTGTGCAATAGTCTGGGAGGAGGAAGGAACACCAAGGTAACATCTATGAAACTAAAGGCCTCACTTGCAGTGGGTAATATCAGTGTCCACGAGTCCACCGTCAACATTGAACAATAGTATTTGTTGTTGGTTAAAGAGGATTGCTACCCATCTACAGTTTGCTCAAAACCTTGTGGAAATACCAAAGGATAATGTAAGAGTGTTCTGTGGATGGATGAGAGCGCAGTAAAAGTCTTTGGCTTGAATGGGAATCAGTATATTTCTGTTATCTATCTATAAACTCAAGCTCCACTGGGAGAAAGATCTCCTGTGGCGTTTTGTGGAGCACTTGACTGTGATCGTTCTCTGGCTGAAAGTGCTCCTCTGTGTAGCCAGAACACAGTGGAGTGGGTGGAGGGATTGTCCAGGATTGAGAGGAGTTTGGACAACATTCTCCTCTCAGCCACAACATGCAGAGGGTCCAGCTTCTCCTCCAGGACACAACGAGTCCTCCTTATCAGTTTGTCCTGTCTGTTACTGTCTGCCACCTTCATATTGCTGCCCCAGGAAACCACAGCACAGAAGATGGAGCAGGCACAGTGCTGTATATTTGTGTTTATTTCCTGCTGCACTGGAGTCTGATTATCCTGCAGGTTTAATCTAAATATTTTCTTGAAGACCTTTAACATGGCTTGCTGCAGTGATCTAATTGTCCTCCACATTTCTCTCCTGGTGTCGGCCTTCTTGCCTTCTTCGGGTTCTCGTTAGCTCATTAAGCTCAAGTCTTCCAGGAGTCTTCCTGGTCTTTCTTACTACTCTGATCTATAACCTTTCAGATTGTTCCATGAGGCATCGAGTTCTGAGCCAATGAGCCTGGCATTTGAAGGTCACTCTTACAGAACCACAGCGGAGCCCTGAACCGCTGATCAGACTACAGAGCAGAGGACAAAAATAAGTTAATTCAAACACCCTCATGCACAGATGGAAATCACATTAACATGTGTTCCTCAGCGATGCAGCGAATCAAGCACCCGGTTCAAATCCATGCAGAAAAAGCTTCCTCTCCATATTGTCGAACAGTAAGATCTTTTTTTTTTTTCTGACATTAGAAGACATTAGTTACAGTAGAGGCCACTGTTTAGACTTAACATAAAGCTTCTCGGCTACGCACGTTGGCACGAGAAAAAGTGACGGTCATAAGGAAGTTGTTGCATGTCCTGCTCAATGTGTGGGTGGGTGTGTACCCGTAATACAAAGATGATAATGTCAAAATGTGTCAGGATTTTGCTTTGACTCCCGTAATGTCCTCCTCCATACATCCTGCTTACCAAGCTGAGCTCTGTCTCCAGATTGTACTGATGAATAAATCCATGCAGATCACAGGTTACACTGAGACATTTTGGCTCCTCTAAATTGGTCTGTTACATTGAGGCTTGACTGATTTCTTTTTAGATCTGACTGGAATCTCAAAGCTGAACCTCTCGCTGCCGGTGTGGAGCTTCTCGGGCTGTGTATTCCTTGCTTTTGGATGTTGGTTGGAGCGTTTCATGTCAGATCGGGGGCCACTTTCATATCTAATCTCTGGATGTGCAACCACTGAAGAAAGGGTCAAGCTTAGCTTACCATGCTGTAAATGGCGGAAAGCAGCTTGCTTAACTTTTGCCAAGTCAGCCTATCCATTTAAAGCTATTGTTCTTCTCTTTAATTCCCTTTGAGTGTTCTTGCCTTTTACTGTAGTGGCACTGATAGGGATGTTTAATTGTTAAATGCTTTGCAACCAGGCTGAAAATGTTTTAACAAGCTGCTATGTGCAATGTGTGACTTCTTGGGTGTGTGTGTATCCTTTTGTGATTGTCTCTGTGTGTCCGCTCACACACTTACCCAGACCGTTTTGGCGTGTGCCCTGTGTCTTTACTCTGCCACAACTGACTGGGATAATTAAATCCCTTCTCTTTTCTTTTCCCCTCCTTTCTGCTCATTCCTTGTGACACTCCTCCTCCGCTCTTGTCTGTTCTTGTTATGCACATTGCTTCCTTTTCTTCTCACCCCGGTATTTTCTCAAGGTTCACTCCCTTCTTATCCCTCTGCTGTTCAAGTGTCACAGGCAGCAGAATGCAGTCTGCATTGTAGTCATCACTAATTCAAAGCAAACGTGGGCTTTTTTTCCTCTCTGATGCGTGATGCATCCATTATTCACACGTCTTCACAAATATATTTGTAATTGCTGGCACAGACACTTCGTGTACAAGAACAAAACCCCCTACATCTTGCCGTTGTAGGTTTAAAAACCCATAATGGTTCCTCTCTTCCCAAAAAGAAAGTCTATTCATATACATGTAATGTTTTTTGGCATTGGACTTGCACCTGCCATCCACGATGTGCAAAACAAACAGAGTCCCTTGTATAAAAGTCAAACCATTCTTCTAGAGGCTCAAAACACTATAGAGCGATTTAAGTGAGTAAAGCTCTTCTCTCTTCTCCCACTTGGCTTTTAAACTTCATCCAAATTACCAGAGTCGGGGAAACTGATTGCCCCTCTCAAAGCCAGTACCTGCTGCTACTTTGTGGCACAGCTAAGAGCGCATTTCATGTAATTGCCCTTTTTCTCACGATTTCCTTCCATTTCCACCTCCAGCCCTCTCAGCAACAATGGGCTCCATTCACTATACAGCTTTTCACTCCAATCAATCATTGCACTACTTTTGCTCCACCGGTTTATCAACTTAGTGTTGTGCATGCTGCGTTGTAACAGTTATCTTAATTGAAATCAATAGAGGGATATGGAATTGACTGTGGCCAGGAGGGACTGGGTGGTGTTGGCTTATGTATTTCCTGCTCCTCCGCTGCTCTCTTTGCGCCGGCCTGTCTCACTGGGAGTGTTATGCCCCAGTCTATCTGAGAGAATCCAGATAGTAATTGTAATGATAACTGATGAAGAATTTTGCTTGTGACATAGCTGTGATCCTGCTCATCTCGAAGCCTCTTTGCACTTGTTTCTTGTCCTGGCAGTTTTTCTGCTTTCTTTGGTATTTGACAGAAGAGACAGACAGCAACGACGGGAGGGAGGCGTGATGACATGTGACAAAGGTTGCATGCCAGATTAACGGGTACACAGTATGCGCCTGAGTCATCAGAGCCACCACAACACGATAAAACCCCACAATTTATAGCCCTCGCTGCATCCACAACAGGAATTATAAAGATAATTTTGCACATTACGGTGCATTCAGCCTCTTTTTCACTTCTTGGATATGAGAATTAGAATATTGGTCCTGATGCAAATGCCATTGAATAGCAACTCTTGCTGCTACTTTGTTTTTACATGAATCCTTTAGTGACAACTAGTTCATGGACAATTACAGGCTGATAAGTAGCATTTTTAGCACATAAAACCTTTAAAATCGGTAAAAATATAACTTATTCAGCTAATTTTCAAGTTGGCATGTCTCTACTTTATACACTGTATTTATGAATACATGTATGTGTGTTAAAGTGGGTCTTGAGTGTTTCCTATTGAAATCTGACTCATTGCATATAAGAGCAGGAATGACCAACTGAGAAAGACGAGAATGAATCCATTTTACTCTGTATGAGTAGTAGAGCAATAATGAACTGGGTGTTTAGAGGACGGTGCTCAGCTGACGTGTGTGAAATGAAGTATATAACCCCATCTTGTAGGTATATGACAGTGATGTTGATGAGATTTTCTTTTGTATTTTCAACATAGGGAGACACCCAGATGCAAATTAAAGTGTCAGGTAATAAAGTACTCACACTAGATAGAAGATGAGTTTATGTCAAAAGATTGTGTCCTATTCTTCAACATCTTTATGATTTATCTTTGTTGTAATTTTGCTTTTGTAATGTAGTAAATTAAGCTTTTGCATCACCCTCTGCATGGTCATCAGCATGACAGCAGGGACCCTTAAAAGCAATTTATGCTCCCCGCACAGTTCCAAGAAACACAATATATGCTTTCCTTTTGAAAAGGAGACTGTTTTCCTCTGTTTTTCATTTTTAGGGGGACTTTGTGAACAACACATTTGTACCACGTAATGGATTTTCTCTTATTATATTGGATCTTTTATGAGCATTCGTAACCGAACTACAGTAGACACTTGTCAGTATGGGGAGCTCGCTTCACTGCTTAGGCTGTGATGCCCCACTGAGATCAACAGAGAATGAAGTGGAAGCAAGCCAGTACTGGCATGGAGTCTTTATCTCCAGTTTGATACCACTGCTGTCATGCTTGCTAATAGATTATTATTACATAATTGACAGAGTGAAATTAGACAAAATAAGTCACTGAAAAACGAATAATATTTCATTTACAAAAGTAAAGTGGATTTATTTATGTTTTATTTAAGTTTTGGAAATGAGGTTTAACTTGTCTCACAGGACATGAGTGATGTGATTACAGTCTGTTTCGGTCTGGCAGTTTTTTAAATGTTGGCGACTGTTTAGATGTGACATTCATTGAAGAAAACTTAACTTACACATCCATAGTAAACATCTGTTCACATGCAAAAACATATTCCAAATCATTGTTGTCTTGCCTTCATACAGAAAAGGTCTGCAGGCCTTTTTATCACCTTAACCTCTTGTGTTCTGTCTAACATTCTAACATTTGACATCAGAAAAAAAAAAAAAAACATAACCCAACGCCACGGATTTTAAATATTTATTTGTAAAAAAATTCAAAATGATTTATAATTTTCCTTTCACTTTTCAATTATGTACCACTTTATGTTGGTCTATCACCTAAAATCCCAATAAAATACATTTACATTTGTGGTTGTAATGTAAATTTACAAATTTTTTGTAAATAAAAAAACATTTTAAGGGGTATGAATGCTTTCGCAAGGCACTGTATAAGCATAATAGAGGCAACAAGCACAGCTGCCAGCTGTTGCTGCTGAGTGGCCAATGTCCTGCCTGTGTAATAGGCGGAAATCATACAGTTCACTGTTTTAACTAGAAATCTGGTTACACTAGATTGTTATATGGGTGTGTTATATGATGTTGCCTACTATTATTATAGGTCTGATTTGAATGTGCAATGGCACAGACAAACACACTGTCAAGCACAGCTATTCATCTTTGACAACCAACCTCCTTCTCCTTGTCCTCCACTTATCTGTCTGGCCTATTTCTGTTCGGGTTGTTTGGATGAGTTTCAAAAAAAAAAAAGTCCACAAGGACACTTGGTTTATCTTAATCTGTCACTTTGTGTGTTTTTGCATTATGTGGAGTAAAGTTGCTGGTTGTCAGCATTGACGCAGGATGTCACTGGGATTTGGTTGATAAGAAATTGCCGTGGTGTTCCATTACCATTAGGAAAGGTGTGTGTGTGTGTGTGTGCGCACATGTGCGTGCATGCATGCAAGTACATTGAGACATCATTAAAAGGCTTAATGGTTTGTGTGTTTTATCATGTGACAAACTGTGAGGTGTCCTCTCTGCATGTTTCCTTTTACTTATTCCTTTGCCGTTGTATGGAGGCTTGGTTGTGACACACAAAGCCTATAAACTGTTCATACAATAACCAGTCTGTCATTGTGTGTCCCCTTGAGGATTGTAGCACAGTGACATAACAGTCCCCCTAGTACATACACAAAGACACAGAGTCGCACACCCTTTCCCCTTCTTGCCATCAGACCTTCGTGTCACTCAGCAAGACAGATGAATTGTAAGTGGCCGGGCAATGACATGCGGTCACCAAGGAGTCTAGCAGTGACTAGGTGAAGGTGAGGGGACCGATAGTTCTAGCTCTGCTCGTGGTCACTGTTGTGACCTTGTGGCTCCTGAGGGAATAGACCCTGAACAGCATCATTGTGTAAGTCTAGGTGCATGGGAAGCCGTGTGTGCAGTCTTTGGTTTGTCCAGACAACAGATGTTGATGTATTTGCGTGAGAGTCTGTTCCTGTGTAACAGTAAAATGCCAAGGGTGGGATTTAGGTCTTTTTTTTTTTTTTTTTCTGTCCACAGAGACACTACTGCTTGGTCTCCATAGTAACGAAAGGATCAGGAACCATGGGATGTTGTGTGCCTGTGTAGGGTGATGGGGATGACATGGATGGAGCAGATATTCCTTGCGATGAAATGTTGTCAGGCATAGTTTCTCCTGTCTTCATTAGTTGTCTGTAGGACAATATATTTTTAGTCTCATAAAAAAAGAAATAAAAGATTTCATGTTTATTTTTACTTAAAGCTACAGTATACGTTTTTTCTTAATTTGTCATTTTTTTATAAACATGCTTCAAAACTTATCTTAACGTGGAGAGTAGCAGACAGCCCAGGTGAATCAGCAGTGCTCCCCAGAAAATGAGTGTGTGTCTCGAAACAGTACCAGCCCTACTGCTTCATTTCTTTAGACACAAGAGGTGAAGAGAATTAAAATTTCAGTTTGACTTTCAGTTTGACACTGCGTCCATGATGTGAATTGTGTTCTCTTCCCAAGTGAACTCAATGTTGACACAGCAAAAATGTGGGTCAAATCCCTCAAACGGCATCAATTTGAACAAGCTTCGTCCTGTTAAACAGTCAGCGAGGGCCCCTCTGAATCCTTTTCAATTACAGTCAACTAAGCTTAGAATCTTCCTTAATGATGATGTATGACTTACTTTGTTTTCTCACCCACTTTAATTCAGTCTGCAGGTGCAGCTGGTGTAGGCTCTGTTGTAGCCTATTGTTGCCTCACAGCTTCCTCTCCAGAGAGGAAGCTTCCTCTCCAGCTTCCTCTCCAGAGAGGAGGCTGTGGGGATTCTTCAAACATTTAGAAACCAATTCAACAACTCTAAACCAGAATTTCAACAAATCTCCACTGTTCAGTATCGAACATTTATTTGTACAACAAACGCTTAGCTGCTTGACAGTGTTTCCTCTCGGGCTACATCTGCACACATCTGCTGTTTCCTGTGTGTGTTAGAGCCTTTGTAAGTCATTTTGCGTTACTACTGACTTGAATATCACATCTTATTAGTCTTATATGTTTCATATGTGCACTGGAGGAGCTTATCTTCCATCGGCGTCTGGAACTATTGTTGTTGTTTGCTGCTAAATCTGTACTTGTTATTACGTTATGTTGAATTTTGAAGTCCCTCCAGAATAAGAGAATAAGCAATAGTGACACAAATGAAGAACAAATATTCTGGTCAGCCGCACTGTCAGTCGAGAAGAAAATGAATTTACGAACTTGCTGATACAAATTTGGGAAGTTAATTAAAAATTAATTGGACAAAATTCAAACGCAGACCTGCGTCCTGGTTCTTCATTTTCAAAGCAGGATGCAGGCACACACACACACACACACACACTTTCCTGCCTTGCCGCAATTGCAATCTACTGACTTTTTGGTCTTCAGAGGAAATTGAATTGGGTCTTGGGAGTTTGGCCCTTATTCCTCCTGTTCAAACAAAACGGCGCTTGTTACAGTCTCCAAAGCAACAGTGTTTGAGTCAACATGGGCCATTTTAAATCAAACCTTTCACAGCTCAGTTTAGTTTTCTAAGTAATGTTTTCTTCTTTAACGGTTTACATACATGTAAAGTATTTACGTTTACTCTAGCACTCTATTAACGTGAGATTTTGGTGCCCTTTCTGCTTTCAAAACTAGTCAAAAGTTAACTTAAACCAATGTGCATCATGTTACTTGAGCATTACCAGGGGTCTTCTCTGCATGTCCTATGTCCAACGTGGAAATATTTAATTACCTTAATCAATGTTTTGGGTTTGCTACTCTGCAAATGTTTTTGGGAAGAGTGTCCATTCTGGATCTCTATGACTGCTTGATGAACCCTGAATATAAAAGTATGCTGCAAACACTCCAGCTGACCTTCTGGTCCGACTCTGTCATCATCACTATACGGTATGTCCAAAAGAGCTGCCGTATTTTTCCTTCCAGCTAAATACTTTGCCGATTAGAGTTTTAAACAAAACATATCTTATGTAAAATAAAACACACCACTGTTAGACAGAAGTGGTAAAATGGGCAATTTAATATAATGATTAATATTTTAATAATGATACCTTTTGTAATGTAACAAATGTGTAAATGAACAACTGTTGCTGCTACTATTACTACTGAAAAACAAACATACAAAAAAATACATTTATTTATTTAATTTTATTTATTGTTTGTCCTTTCGGCTTATCTGGTGAGGGTCGCCGCTAAGGATCATTGACCGCATGTTGATTTGGCACCTCCACAATGTCAACCGCCTCGAACCAGCACTGTACAGCTGGGGAATGGAATGGGTCATTAGAGGTTCAGTGTCTTGCCCAGAGACACTCTGACATATAGCTGGGACCGGGGATCAGATGCCCCTACTACTGGAAAATTCTCTAATACTGACATAAATTATTGGAGGTATTTCCAAAAATATATGTGTTGTTTTGCTGCTATGCAAATCCACTTAAGCCTGAGGCAAAGATAACAATGTTGTAGAACTCGAAACGATCCCATATTAAGACAGGATGCCCCACTTGGTGGCTTAAACCCTCACGGGGAGATTTGTTTTGGGTAGTAGTGGAGAGGAAATGGCCCACAATACACATTGTTCTCTCAGTACTTGAAATAATTTCAATTTAATTGACTCATATTAAATGGAGTGTTCCTCATTTTGTTGGAGTACCTCTCTGTCTCCATGCAGCCCAGGGGGATCCTGGGCTCCACGTTTACAAACGGTAGCCTAGAAAAGTCACACCAGGCGCTAAATGAATAACTGGAAGTCTGGGCCACCTCTCCATCTGGGCTGCCAATATTTACATGTGTGGTGATCCCCAGTGTGTACCTGCACGTGTTTATAAGTGCCCCTGCAGTTGTTCAGGATTGACCTGTTTGCCAGCACCTTGTGTCAAATGTGTGTGTGGCCTAAAAAGCCTCCCTGTGGCTGTGTGCTGCTCTGCCGGCTGGCAGCCGGTGTGCGATGCTGGTGACAGAGCCCCTGCCAACACTCGCCATCTGGCAACGTACTTGCAGCCCTCCTTGTGAGGAGTCCAGGCGGAGAGTGTTGAGCAAAAACAACAGACCCCTCTGGAACCCACACACACAGACACACACACACTGGTTCATCTCACAGCTCTTGTTCATCAACATGCAGCGACTGCTGAGGGTGACTGAACAAGACAGGAGGCAGATGACAAAGGATGGTGACTCTGAACAGCTTTAACGCTTTAATGAAGGTTAATAATGTCAGTGATTATTTAAGGTAACTAAAGAAGTTCCTGATGGTGAAGGGTCTACACTCAAGTTCGTAATGTGGGAACCAAACTTGTGACATTATGTAGCAGACATAATTTTGGCTGATGACAAACCCTAATCAGCAACCTAAAGTCTCAGAAGAATCATTTATAGGTGCAGAAGACAAATTTAGCACAGGGGCTGATGTAATAAGTAACAAAGACTTCCTCTCATCTGCTATGAATAGCTTAAAATGTTAGTGGCTGTTGGGCTGAATCATCCTGACTTGTGGAGAAAGCTCGTCCTGCCACCAGGGAGACAAAAAAAAAAAAAAGAGCTTTTAATTACAGACTTGTTTTCTGTTGTCATTTTCATCACCTAAATATGTCCCAAAGGGCTTATCTGCATCTCTCTGTTCCGCGCTCTCTCTGACTTCATCTGTCATTACAAACCACCCAACCAGGCTGGGCGCTGCATTTGTCGAAGTAGCAGACGGTGGTACATCCGCTAAGTTGAGTAGTTGTTTGTACACCAAAACAAATACATATTTGACTCTCTCTTTGTATGATTTGGGAACAGGCTGTATGGTGAGAATGAGGCCAGGTGGAGCAAAACGGAAAAGGCCACATGATAAAATTAGTTAAAGATGTTATTAATCACTTTGTTTACAGCTCAAAGTAGGTGCATCTGAAACATTGGCCTCCCTCACTGTGCGTATAAGTAGGTACGTGCGATTAGGTCAGAGTTGAACCAAGAACTTGGAATCTTGTGATCATTTTACTGCCTGTGTTTACTTGTGTGAATATGTTCGATTACCTGCAGGTTTGCTTAAAGCATCCAGGATTGTTTGACTGTTTTTCTTGGTCTTTGGGACTTTTATTGATTTACTTTTTCTATTGCTGCAATTAACTTTGGGTTTGGTGTCAATAAATTCAATTGACTTAATCTCATCAGTCCAGTTCACTCAGTATCAGTAGAGGATGTGAAGTTGCATCATGCTGTGTATCTTGTGAGATTAGAGTGTGTTTAACTTTGCCTGCTACAGTGGTTACAACGAGCTACCTGCATAATTTTGTTTGGCTAAAAATGCATTAACGGTTTCCTCCCTCATTAACACCCCTGCAGTGCCCTTGAGCGAGGCTCTAAACTGTGGTCACTGGGCAGCTTTCAGGTGAGTGTGTGTTTAACTGTGTGAGTGTGACCAGTGTGAGGAAGCCTTTCAGTGAATCTACTCTCATCTCAAAAAATTACTCTCACACATTTGCAATATAATCTATTAATATAACGTTTAACAATCAAGACACTTTTTTTTTTAAACTAATTGTCTCATTTCTGCAAGTTGCTGTGGAATTCGGAACACAGAATTGATGTGACCTTAATTTAAACAGGTGGGTGAATTGTTTTATTACTAAACTTGGTAAAAAGAAAAAAAATCAATAATAAAAATATGAATATAATACACCTTTCTCACTAGCTATTTAAATGCAGGCCTTACAGTTAGACAGTAGAAGCAATTTAAACACATAAGAGGGGTTTCAGAGTAATGAAAGTTGATGACAAAACATGTTTTTCTCCCCACAATTTTCTTTTGTGATTGTGCCACTTCTCTCTGCTTAAGTGGAACAAACCAAGCGTGAAGAGGGCTTGACTCGTAGCATTTAGGCCTAGTAGTGCCACAGCAGTGTTGTGGTTAATAATGAGCAGTGCTGACTGTCTTACACACCACAGGTCCCATGGCAGGAGTTTGGCTGTTTCGGTCGTTAGTCTGCAACTACTTTATCTCTGTGGTTCATTAAAGCTCAGAGGCTACAGAGAATCGTGTACTACCACAGTCACAGCACATTTTTAAATTGTGTTTCGTGTGATAGATTCTGCTTCAGTGTAGCACAAAATGTGATTGAGAATTACACCGTTTACACAAATGCACTATGTATTTTAAGGCACAGCAAGTTTATTCAGCCTCACTGCCGACTCTTTTCGTACCGAACTGTACTATACAGTACATGAGTGAAGCTGTGTGCTTTGATTATGCAAGAGTCTATGGTATCATCACAAGTTATTCGTGTCTGTCATGCCTCAGTGCTTTGAATCTATGACAATGTGTTCTAAGCAGAGTGATGGGGATCCTTTCTCGTACACGCAGAGCCTGCATTTGCCAAACTATGAAAATGTATTTTAAATGCTGCTGAAGCTTTAAGTTGATTTGAAAGGACACAGTTAGGCTTACTATTAACCCAGCTCTTCCTGTTTTTGCATTTTACACATCGTGGTCTGATGGGCCAGCAACACAACTGGATTTTGTAAGCAATATAATACAACACAGAGCAGATGCTGACTTCACCTCAAATGACAGTATAGCCTGAATTCACGATTAACATTTGGCATTTTTCTCTTCTTGTTTACAGTTATCAATATCGCTATTTATTATTGTGATTTAAAAAAATGCGCTTTGAATACCAATAGGTAGAAAAGCGCTTTATACAGTAAGTGCAGATCATTTACCATAGTGCGATACAGCATCTTTACCTCTACATAAATATAAATTGAGCGAGATTTTTATCATTATTGTTGACTTCAACACAACAAAGAAAATAAATATGCAATAAAAATGTTTCAGGGGTTACTCTCAAGTGAATATCACGTTTTATGTGTTTACAACAGAAAATCAGTCAAGGTGAATAAGTCTCAGAAAAAATAATAAAGCATTTCTCTTTAGACTAACAGTGAAAACAGGTTCCGTATGAGCTTCGTTTTTATAATTAACATTAAAAACACCCTCTTTACGATATGTTTTGTTGATGCCCTAAAAAGAAACATTTCCAAAAAAAAATCCCTTCAAGGTTTGTGTACAAACCTCAGAATAGAGCTTTGAATTGAGCTCAGCTCTGCATACTGATGCATTAGCATGTGCCTGCAACTTTGAGTTCTGGTTTGTTAGGCAGTGGTGTCAGAGCCAGCCTAACAGCTGCCGTAGTGATGGTGACTGTGCTTGCTTGATAATTTATCAGTGCCTGTGCTGTGAAATGAATGCAGGGCAGACCAGAGGTGGCTCAGCTCTGCGGTCACTCTGCAGCGAGTGACTCAGCTAGAAGATGGTGTATGCGCTTTTTACCCCACCTCTTTTTAATTTCCAACATGCCTTTCAGTCCATGTTGGATCCCTTTACTCTCTAAACTTGTCTGGAGCTCATTTTACTATGTTTGTATTTTTTAAAAAAAGAGAGATTTAATATGTCCACATTTATCCTCTTTGGTTTGTCCAATCTTTTTATTTCTGTATTTATTGCTCTAGCTGTGCTGCTGCAAACCGTACACACTTACATGCAACAACAAAACATTATAACAATCCTTTAATGCCCCTGTAAGACTGCCTCACCCCTGGGCTCATTGGACAAATCTTATTTTTTATTTTTTCCCAGCATTCCATGTCCATTGTTGTGGTTGAGACACCTGTAGTGTGCCACACTGTGAGCAAAGAATAATCAGAGCTAATGATTGAGGTGTGGTGCAGTTAGCTTTCAATAAGCCAAGATGGCTTAAAAGAAAACCTCATGTGAACACATGTTGAAGGTTTTTGTAAAGGTACTTGCTGGAGATGACTACTGTGCTCATAGCCCTGAGCTTTCAGCCATAAGGTGTAGATTTGCTTTCTTATTGCCATCCACATGTCATGGAAATGTTGCACAAACAAGTGTGCTTTAATATCAAATAACACAGCAGGAGAATACCTGGAGGGCAATGCCAGGTGACAGAGTAGATGATTGAGGGACATGGAGAAGCTATAAGAGTTGACAAACTGGAAAGGTAATGGATTAGCAAAGGTTGAGTGAATCAAGAGAAGGAGGCCTTAAGAGCTGATGCTGCTTAAAAGACTGGTTTTTGTTTACAGCATATTGTAAAATACTATGACATATATTAGGCCTGCATAAAATAGTAAAGTATGGTTTCAAGTGACATAAATTATACGGATCTTCTCAGTGTGGTAGACTGATGAGGAATACGAGAGTTTGTTTGTGTAGGAGAGGTTGGAATCTGATTCCTAGAGTCGTGTTGCAGACAGCTCCGCGTGTGTGTGTGTGTGTGTGTGTTTGTGTGTGTGTGTGTGAAGGTTTCTGTCGCTGTCTGTTCACCTGCAGAGATCACATAGGAAGAGGAGCCCACTGCACACAGAAAATACACACAAACACAAAAAGGGTCTTTTAGAAAAGAACATTTCCTTTTACAGGTAACATCGATATAAATGTTGATGCCATCTGCAACGCTGGTCCTGGCACCTCCAGGGGAGTCTGATCTGGAGCTCAGCCATAGCCTACAGTTACTAATTGTATCTTCTGGCCTTTACTGCTTCAGATTAATGAATTCTCTCG
This sequence comes from Channa argus, assembly GCF_033026475.1. Classification (NCBI taxonomy): domain Eukaryota; kingdom Metazoa; phylum Chordata; class Actinopteri; order Anabantiformes; family Channidae; genus Channa; species Channa argus. The sequence goes on from NC_090204.1 coordinate 18,273,247, forward strand.
TCTAGCTTTTATTATATATTTTATAAAACGACACCATGATGTGCATAAATTCTGGGCACAGTAAAACCTACTTGTTTGAAATGAAATTATTTTGCACAAACTGACCCTTTGTTGAGGTGTGTGGGATCCCAAAAATTATTACACTCTGACTTTTAGTTAACACGTGATGCTGAGTTAAATAAAATAACTATGTATTATTTATCTATATGTATTTTTACATGGCATAAATCCGTTTTATGTCTTGGCACTTGTGGGCCTGCTGGAATAGTTAGAGAAGAAGTAATAAACAGGATCATCTCTGTTGAGATGAACCTGCTCACGCTGTTCCTCCTGCTCATTCATATCCTATTGTTCCAGCTTAGCCTTTTGCACCAAGTTACAAGAACCAGGAGGTGCACAACAATGCGAAATGGCTCAACCAGCAGTTTTGATGTCAAACATGGTGCACCGGCCGACATGGGCAGGAACAGCCAGTACAAATTCTGCTTAGGTCTGTGTCATAGAGGCTTTGACACCACCTCTTCTAATTAAGATAAGTTAAGCAGCTTACAATAGTTTTAAAAATGTTTGAAAAAGGTTACACACTAAAGCTTTGAAATGTTTGGAGATGCAACTCATTATAACATTTGATGCCAGGGAAAACAACTGATGTGGGCCTGTGTGAGGTCTTCAGCTCGCAGTTCAGGACGTTTTTTTTTCTCCAACCCACTGGGGATTTGGGAAATAAAATCTGACTGCGGCATGTTCAAAGTTGAAACGTCTAGGTGTTTGGTGCCTGTTGGAAGGAAGATGTCAGACTGAAGAGTTCTAGGGTGCTCCCCTAAATCAGAAGACACACTCAGCAGCACAGGACATCAACTTCTGTACAAATGGCTGGAAAAACCTGAGTGTAAAAGGAGTTCAAAGCGGCTAGGAACAAAGAGTGATGAAGGAGAGAGGATGTTGTCCGAGCCATTTTCAGCAGACACTGGGAAACCGCTGACCTTGAGTAGAGAGACTGCCAGACAGTGAAGGGGAATTCCTGACAATTATGCACTTCTCCAACTGAGGAGGAGGTAGTGTCAGATGAGACCTTGCACATTTCTCTAAAGGCAAAAGCTGTGCTACAAGGCAACATACAGTAGGTGGATAAGAGTCTAGAGAGATGCTGATTATATATAGATGCTGCAGACTGCTGAAAAGGCAGATGCTAGAAAGTTAGAGTGGTCTTTATTTCCAGTTGGCTAGTAAAATAAAGTTGAAAGTGTCTGAGCTTAGTGAACACAGTTTTTCTTTTGCTGTTGTGACACTTGGTTTATTTTGATATACCTAGTTGAAAATATGTGACACAAGGAAGTGAGTATAGTGCACCTCCTTTTTAAAAGACCTTCAAAAGGTGTCCTCCAATTATTTAGGGTGTCACACTGCTCCGCCTCCCAGAGAAAGTTTATAGCAGGTTGCTGGAAAGGAGTCTCCTGCTGAGTGTAAAACATCTAAATTGACTGGAGGTGTGAATGTTAGCGTGAATGGGATGTTTGGTGTAAAAAACCCCAACCTGCATCTTGCTCAGCAAATTCAACGATTGGCTCAAGTCCCCTGCAGCTTTGCACAGGACCAGCTGGTGCATGAAATTGTGGATGGGTGATATGATGGCCGACTTGGCCAAAAATGCCAAATCACTTCTCACTTCAATACAGACAGAATTTTGAAAGACAAATCTCAAAGAACTGAAAGGAGAAAGGAGTGAAATCCCAAGTGTCCCATTTAGTTGTTGTTGTTCTTTATGGGAGACAAACTCAGACAAGACAAAAATAGGCTCAAGCCCTGGTTGGAAGCCATCACATGATGCACTGTTCAACACAGAGACAAAGATAGACACAGGTAAGGAGTGATGTAGCACACAAAAAAGATGCACCAGCTGAAATAGAGATATAATGAAAGAAAATGAGATAATGGCATGAAAAAGGGAGTGAAACTGGGGATAAACAACATTAATCTGAACAACAAGGACAGAAGCCTGACAAAAGAAAAGTAAATGAAAAATAAAAAAAGAGAGAGAACAGATCCGCCCAACTAACGGTAATAAAAGCAGCCATTACCACTACAAAAAGGAGAGAATGCAACCACAGACGACGGGGGGAAAAGAAGGGGGTGACAGAACAAACAAACAAATGCCTTGAAGAAAAACGGGAGAGACGGGAAGCTATTTGAAGCTTTGTTGAAGCTGTTGACCATGGCAACCAGGCAGCGCTGTTTTGCTAGTAACCATGTGCGTCATGGCCTCACACAGACACATCCACACACCTTGTGAGAACACACATGCCTACGTGTGCACGGACCCCCGCAGACACAAACACACAAGCTTGTGCGAAGACACACGTGCAGAGATGGTATATATGAGGTGAGACATGAGTAGACCCACACAGGCCTCTGATGATAATTACATTGTGCACAATCACGAGTTGTGGTGATGTCAGTCGTAGCCTTTGTGGCATTGGAATTGTCTGTGTGGGTCTAATTCCTGGTTTGTGTCTCAAGGGCATAATGCATTGGGGCTTCATTGTGGTATAGAGCTGTGGGAGACAGATTAAGATTTTAATATTTTATTTTTATTTCATTTATGATTAGGAAAACTTTACAGAGTTAATTATTTCCTCGTCTGATCACACATTGCAGGCACCAAACATGAAACCATTTCAGATGTGTAGCAAAGATCATTTGAATTGGGAAGATGTGAGACTGTAGACTACAGGGGGGGGGGGGGGGCATGAAGAAACAGATCCCACAGGTTGATATCGCTGGGGTGGTGGGCCGTGACATGCATTGGCAGCCATAGTGACGGTTGTGGTGGCATCGTTTTTCTTTCTGCATTTAACCTGCGATACAAAGGGACAAACAAAACCTTAACTGCAGCTACTTTTTAACTGATTACATGTTGCTGTATGTTCCATAAATGCACTCACTTCATTTACTCTGCAGTTACATTTGCTTACGTATTAAAATTACCTTCCTATGCATAATACACAAAGATGTAAATAATTTAAGGGCTTAAATGGTGCATTAAAAACTATCCCGTGAAATCTGCCAGCGCATTTTTATCTGAACCACATATGTTTATTGAGAAAATACTGTTATAGTCCTTGATGCTCTTACATTACACGGTGGTGAATAGAGAATTTTTTTTCCATTTATCTCTCTGAAATACAGCTACTAATGGACTTGAATAAACACAGGAAAGTGCTGTGTAGAACTTCTTAAAGGTCCCTCATTTCCCAGGAAGTTTTCTAGAACAGAAAATACTAATTTGATACTTCACAGACAATTTTCAGGAACCCCATGTTGTCTCCATAGAGACAAGTAATGACTCTGTTGCACAGGTTTTAACTGCTGGTAAAAATATAAATACGTTTTAAAAAAAAAAAACATACTGCAACCTCAGTCATGCAACAGCAAACTTCTAGCAAAGGAGGAGGAATGGTGAGCACATTTAGACCCTTCTCCTCTTGTTTGTTCAGCTCTTGCCTCCTTTGTTCACCATCCAGAGAATTAGTCATTCACACCAATAATCATTTCCGTAGCTCTTTACCATCTAACTCCTCACCACAGCGCTGTGTCTCAATTTTCTTCAGGCTCAACTAAATCCTCTCCATATTTACAATTTCATTTCCAGGCATCATGGACTCCAAGGACCAGCGGGTGCCTAAAATCTGGCTTAGTTCAAATCAATAAGAAATCTGGCAAACAAGACAAACAAGAATATTTGTCACTGAGCACCTATACATATTGCACATACATATTATAATGAAAGGCTTTCTCTCCATTTAACCCATCCCCCTGGGTGGAGCAGTGGGTAGCCACTGCGGGGGGGGGTCTCAGGGACACATCTGGTGGGTAGGCTGGGATTTGATCCCATCCCATCCTGCTGATCTACCCATTGAGCTACCAGGCTGGCTATACAAGAATACTGTGGCTACTTTACTGTTGTACTGTTATGTACATCCGTAAAAGCTAATGCATTCCACCAGCCCTGCCATATTTTTTTTTTTGTATATTTCTGTTTGGTTTAGTAAACGTTTGAACAGACTGTGAGGCTTACTTTAGGTTACTTTGTACATTTGTTAGACTGAAGTGACAAAGATGAACATTATTATGATCACATTATACATGCACACATAAGGAATAAATTACACTAAATGAAATAAAGAAAGAAAGTTATTATTATAAAGCCAGGTGTACTCTGAATCCTTGGGCTTACCATAAGGTCACAGCTTATTGGTGGAGTCAGACTTAGAGAGCTGGTTGCCAAGGAAACGTCTCCTACCTCAATGCTTTTTTTTTTTGGGTCTTTTTTTTTTCTTCCCCTTTCCCTTATGTTGGAGTGTCTGAAGAATTTCCTTGCAGAGGGTTGTTTTAAGTCTGTGTGTGTGTGTCTGTGTGTGTGTGTGTGTGTGTTTTCCAGTGTACTTTTTGGTTGTAGAATAATCTGATGACTCTGTGGAACAGACTGAGTAATATTTTCTTTCATTGCCTCTCTTTGTTTCAAGACGAGTCATTGCCTGGCTGTAAGTGTGTGTGTGACCGCATGTATGCATATGAGTTAGCTGAACTTTGAATCACACTCAGTCTGTGTTTCTTTTTCCTTTTTTTTTCTTTTTCTTTTTTTTTTTTTTGCCAATAAGCAGGAAGTAACGCAAAGAAACGCAGTTTTGATATACAGTAGTAACGTCTTACATGTCCAGTATCATGGCACTGAAGTTACAACACAATAATAAACTTTAGTTTGCCCTTTTAAATTGCAGTGCAGTAAAAGAAAAACAGGTAGAACAATCCAAACATACTGTAGGAACACAGAGCGAGGAAATAAAAACCCAACTAAACAAGACACCAGCAGATTAATAAATACATCACGGAAAAGCAACAGCCGAGTTTGCAACCCTAATCCTTTCGGGTAACCTGCCTGCAAACGTTGCATTACTTTGTCTAGAGTCTAGATTCCAAAGTCTAGAACCTTGGAACAACAAGACGAGAGGCTTCTGAGCCTGTTTAGGGCTAACGGAGAGGAACTCGATGCAAGACTGTCCTTTAGAAGTAAGCAGTATAATTCGGCTGTCAGATTGCAAGACGTAGCCAGTTTGGTGCAGCCAGTGTGTGTGTGTGTGTGTGTGTGTGTGTGTGTGTGTGTGTGAAATGTGATCATTTCTCTTTCCATCAGTTAAGATCCTGGAAGCTGAACTTTGGATAAGTGCTAAAAAGGTGAGAGAATTTCTCCTGATTATTTTATAGGACGTCCATCCAACACTTTAAAAAAGAAGTAGCTCTTCTGTGATCGCTGAGGCTGAATTTGTTAACAATAAAATGCTCCGTTGAACATTTTTGGGAATTTTGGAGCTTTAATTGCTGCAGTTCAAGTAAGTTCAGGGTCACCACAGCGGATCATTGTCCGCATGTTGATTTGGCACAGTTTTTACGCCGGATGCCCTTCCTGACGCAACCCTCGCCAATTTCTTGGTCTGCACAGCTGGGGAGGGGCATGGGCTGTTAGGGGTTCAGTGTCCTGCCCAGAGACACTTTGACATATAGTCAGGGCCGGGGATCAAACCACTGACCCTGTGGTCCGTGGACCACTGCCTTTACCAACTGAGCTACAGCCGCCATGAAAAAAAAGTGTCTTTAACTGCTAGATTCTTAAACGACTTCTTAACCACTTGTTAAATTTGGCTCCGTTACATCGTGCTGAGCAGACAGTCAGAGCTTGTCTCAATATGTTTACTAGAAACATCTGGCTGCAATTTTATGATGCGATTTTCAGTTCATGAGAACTGTGACACACAAGCTTACAGGGCTGGATGGAAAAGCAGGTTTGTATGAAAATGGTTGATGATTGGATTTTTTATTTTATTACAGCAGAGTGGAAACCTGTAGATTGCAGGTATAATTATCCTCATGCAAAGTTTAAATATTTATTTGGTAAGGAACTTTTTTACACGGTACCAGAAAACATCTTTACTTTTAGCGTTTACTTGGGATATCACAGTTGTTATAACAATCTTATTGATAATAATAATAAATAATGAACTGTGTCTTTATCATATATTGAATTTTACAATCAAGGAGGTAACAGTGACCTCTATCAGAACAATGAGTGACTTGTTTGATATAGAGGTAGGAAGGATAATGAATGGGCACCATGGTGATTTCGGCCTTTGGCTGAGAAGTTTTTGCGTGTTCTCCCCCTGCTCGTGTTGATTTCGTCCGGCTACTCCGGTTTCCGTAGACATGGAAGTTAAGTTAATTGGTGACTGTAAATGGCCTGTAGGTGTGAACGTGAGTGTGAATGGCCTGTGTATGTCTCCGTTGGCCCTGAAAGACTGGTGACCTGTCCAGGGTGCACCAGTTACAGATACTGAAGGGTTATGAATGTAAATATTAAAACCTAGCTCTGCACTGCTGATCATAAATCATTATGTTTTGTCAAACATAAGTCTATTTGATATAAAAGTAATTTCATCTAACAAAAAGTGGCATCTGTCCAGTCCATAGATTTTCTATCAAAACATTATCTCCTGAGCCATCATACTGCGTTCTGAATGCAGTGAAAAGCACCAGGTTTCAAAGCAAACAATGGCTGAACCACACAGAGCCATGAGTCAAGTGCTTTGGAAACCACTTGTTGCCAGGCAGTTTCACATGTTGTATAGAGGCACTTTGAATGAGACTGGCAAAGTGGGCACCGGTGTGAAAAACACGTTCGACTGCTTTTTCTCATTCAGCTGCAGATGTGTGTGTTTGGTGATTGCCATTTGATACACGCAGTCTCTCGTGTCAAGCCGCACATGAGCCAGTAGTACTGGAGCTTTGAAACCTGCAGTTCTTGATGTGCACGCTGCCTTCGAAAGCGGGGATTGTGTGTCTCGAGTCATCGCTCTGGTTCTTATCGCTGCTCTGTGTAATCTGACCCTGTGGAGGCACATTCACCACGTACAGTGAGACAGGCAGGGCTGTTGTGACACACCGAGTGCTATGAAGAAATTGGTTTGGTAACATGATGAAGCAAACCTATGATACTGTGATTCTATTTGTTTCCATTGTCAGTTATTAGTTTAATTTAAAAAATCGCCGCTGACGTTATTATGATATTAAGTGATTGCGAGCTGATTAAAGTACTTCAGTTTACAGTGGACTAAAATGTGACGGGGCTGTAGTTGAAGGCCTGTACCATTGCAGACATTAAAAATGGATGATGCACTCTTGCTCTTTAGCAGAAGCAGATAAGAAATGTCTGCTGTACAATGTGGTGAATGTTATTGATGCAGATGAGATTAAAGTTGTTGTTCATCTTGGCTTGATTTGTGTGGTTTGTAGCAGTATTTACAAACGGAGGTTTTGAGGAACCTCTTTTTAGTTGAGTCCAAAAGTTCTTTCATAATTTAGAGCTACATTTCCAAAAATGCAATACTGCACAGCTGTTATGGAGGCCCAGGCTTTTGCAATATGCTGGGTGGTGGGGAGGATAAGAGATGATCCATGAAATGGTCCAGCAGAACTGAGGCAGATACTAGGAGAGTCAGGTTCAGCAGGACGGAGACAGACAGAGATATGAAACATGGACAGATCAACCCTGAGATGGAGGATTAGTGTGTGTTCATATAGAGAACACATTTCTACTTTTTCCCTCTCTTTTTAGTTTTTTGAAGTATTTTGTTTGATGTTGTCTTTTCAGTCAGCTGGGCCTTGATTTCAAGGATGTGGAAAGCCTATGGTAGTGCTGCAGATGTTCTGCTCATATTGAGGATTGTTTTTAAATCGGCCGGATCTCACTTTCCGTTTCACCCCTTCTGCTGAAAAGTGCTGAGCTGCAGTACGTGAGAGGTGATTGGAAAAAGCAAAGGTTTTTCAGTGCCCAGACCGAGCCGCTCCAACACCTCGGGCTGCTTCACAGAAGCCAGTGCTGAGATTTTCCCGATGAATTTCCGAAACTGTCTTGTGATGACGCACAGTGTGATTTCACGATGCAACGCCTGTGTGTTGGCTACTTGTTGGCTGGTAAGATTGGTCCAGTTAATACCAGTCTTACACTTTCATCATCATTGAATCACTTCAAGGCTTTGTGTTGAGGCTTGCAGAGAACAACAAACAAGATGATCACAGTGATGTCAGCCAGTCTGAAACTTCCCATCAGCCCTTTCTGCCATCGTCGTCGTCACTACTGGGTTTGGTTTGTGAGGAAAAAGGAAAAGTGAGGGACCCAAATTTTGTACTGTTGCCCTTTAGAGTGGGTGTGGGTGAATGTGGGTATGATCACATTTCCTGTAAATGTTGCTACAGTAACTACAGTAAATAACTGCCTTGACTGTGTTCATGGTGAGGAGTTTACTCAATCTGCAGAGTCTCTACAAAACCTAAAAAAAAATCAACAAAAATACCATTCCCAGTAGCCCCCTCCTTGTTTTCCTTATCTGTTTTTTAGAGTGTAATGTGTGTTAGTATTGGTATTGTTAGTATCCTTTGCGTCCTGAAAAGCGCTATATAAATTCAGTATATTATTATTATTTTTATTATTATTATTATTACTGCACCAGAGTTGCAGGAAGGTGGGACCGGTTGATGGCGGGTGTACAAGCAGCGGGAGTTTGTCAGAAACGGGGTTCACATGCTGAGTCTCATGTGCGATTAGATTTAAACAGCAGAAGGAAATGGGTTAGGTGGAGGGAAAGATGCAGTTAAACCTTAATGAAAACGCTGTGTCTCGAAAAACTGTGGACGTCTTCTGTATCTAACCAGACCAAAACGTTTGCCTCTAATCTTAACCAACGGCTGTGAGTGAGATTTGGAATAATGAATGGATTCACCTTTAACATAACCTTTACCTCGTGCAAAAGTTACAATGGAACATTTGTTGCACATAAACTTATTTTCTAGGAGACGGGACTTTAGCCTTTTACCGACGTGTTTGTGTGCTGTCGTGTACGAGCGTAATTGCTGTCTGAGGACACAGTGTGTCATTCTCATTAAACTCAGTCCTTTGTAGTGGTTAGCTCAGTGGTGTACTGTGTGTAGATCGCTGCTGGAAATTGCTGATAACACTTTTAGCTGCAAGAAAATCACCTCGGTGCATAGGAGAGGAGTTGTGGTGTGAAAATTGCGCTTCCTTATTATGTCTTTTTCTATGCGGTCTCTCTTGTCCCTCCTTTCCATTGGATACACAGACACACACGTCATCATAGTACTGCTTTACCTCATTACACCAAGTGCTCCTTTGCTTTATAGTACTTTTATGGGGATATAAATACATTCAAAGGGTTCTAGTCAGGATACGTTAAACTAGAGTGAACTGTACATCTCTTCTTCTCTCGTCGTACAAGTAAAACAAAAGCAATTTGGTGAAGTTAAAGTAGAAAATGGGAAACCTCTAATGGGATTTCATTGGCAGGCAACATATTTTATTTATTTTTTTTACACACTTCACTCAAGCTTGGGTTACTGTATGTACCGGTTCAGAAACGAACCTCTCAAACATGTCCTGAAAAGGTGAAGTGTGTGCAGAGCTGGCAGTTTACAGATTTTTGTTAACGTTCCCCAATTCGTTCTCCTTGATCTGTGACCCTGAAGTGAATCATTGTTTTGAACCACTTTGCGGATTACACTCCTACAGCTCCTGTAGCCCGACAGGCGTAGATGGACCAGATAAAAAGGGAAAAAAAAGGTGTAAAACGGAAAAAGCCTGCAAGAGAAAACCTTGGCGCATGTCGGGCTTGTTACATGAGTCCCTGTTTTTCTTTTAGGATCGAGCCCTCTAACCCTGAACACAAGTCCTCTACCATGTTCTTTGCCTTTAACATGCTGACACCAACACACAGAAACGTATCACCGGTTGGACACACAGCCAACAGAAATGCTGTGTGTCAGGGGTTAAATAAAAGAAAGAAACCACAGGATGAAAAACAAAGGAGGGATCCTTCCTTTAACTGTGGTGCAGGAAGGTAGAGTGGTGGTCCCACAATCTCGCAGTTGTTGGTTCAATCCCCGGCTCCTCTGGTCACATGTCAAAGTGTCCTTGAGCAAGACACTGAACCCCAACTTAGTTGCTCCTTTTAGTGTTGGCAACTCACCGGGTGTATGAGCGTGTGTGTTTGTGATTGTGAGTGCGAATGGGTGAATAAGAAACGATGTAAAGTGCTTTGACTGCCAACAGGTAGAAAAGTGCTATATGAGTGCAGAGATACATGCCGCCAAAAAATAAGACTCTCACCAAGATCCAGGCAGTTCCTAACTGTAGGTTTAGCCGTGGCTGACATTAGCAAGCTACTGTAGCTGGAGTTACCAAGAAATGCCTTCTTCCTCTTTTTTTAGTAAAACTTGCTAACCACACTGGTCCCTGTGCCAAACTGGCAGGTGTTTCAGATGTTTGTCCGCTGAACTCTATCAAACCAGTGAACAAACTGATTTTCAAATTGTAATCTATTTCACAAGTTGTCCTGAAAAACTGATCCCGACAAGGTTAATACAGTTTTTGTATGAGTAATTGTGTGATTTTGCTCAATAAACAGGTCGGCCAGTTGTCATGGAATTAGAGATTTAGAAATGTCATGTTTTATAGTTAAAATGAACATTCAGAATCAAAATTTAAGTTTGCATTGAGGCGAAATCCACGATGATTTGATAAAAAGCTACAGTCAAGCTACTGATGGGCTTTTACTCTCCTCCTTTCCGAGCTCCTGCTTTTAAGCTTCAGTGCTGGTGGTGCATGCTTTGTAATGGTGTTACATTTTGAACAGCTTAAAATTCCCCCCTCCTTTTTCTTTGGGGGGGGGGGCATGCCCCCTGGTTATCGCAGTGTGAGTGCTGCTGACGTCACATACTGTAGAAATGTTGGCACGGAGAAGAGAGCTGCGACGCAATCAGGGGATTAGGTTAATCACATGGGATCTGAGTGCGGTGCCATCTTTTTCAGAGATGGGAATTTGATTCATAGACGGGGAGTAGTTAGTGGAAAATGCTATGGTAGAATGGACTGGGGCTGGTCTGAAAGTCTCCTTCCTTCTGAAAATCGAATGTGGCAGCTTGTAGATAAGGGCTTATTATGTCTTTCACTCGTATCTGCCTCTCACTTTTGATAAGTCCTCTCTTATCCCCCCCCCCCCCCCCCCCTCCCCCAAACCCCACATTACTTGGGGGAAACATAATGTATGTTCACGTGTAGACGTCACATACATTACTTGAATTTGAACAAATTTAAAATGTGTGGTGTAATAGAAAAAGTGAACCTTGACAATAACAAGGATGCACCTGCACTCACACACACCAGGGTTTTACCAATGTGAAAATCACTGTCACCAAGTTTATGGAAGTGACATGTTGCCAGGAGAGTTTTTCCAAACAGGGTCCTCCCCAGTAGCACTGCAGTAGCAAGTGTCACTCCGCATGAAGTCACACTTGCGTCCGTGGAGGACACTCCTTAGTGAGTGTAAGTTGCATGAATAGGATGTGATTGAACCGTGAGACGCCACCCTTGATCGGAAGCCGGGAGGAAGCAGTGGCCATCGCGGCTGCCATTAGACACCTTTACCTACTAATCTGTGGTGTTTTGCTGTTTCTGCAGATGCACTACAGTAGTGCTTCTCAGTCTGTTCGTGTAGAAACCCCTTGTGACGTTATGGCCATCTTTGCCCCACACCCAAGATCCTCCATCAGTTGTGCAGTCTGACCAAGGGCCTTAGGCACTAATTTGTCTCAAACCTTTAAGGGTCAAAGTTGAGCAGTTCAGATCACATGAAAACTAATCAGTAAGATGAAGATCAGACCAGTTTTGCTTAATTGTAAATGCTTCCATTGTAGCATATTTAGCTACATTTGACTGCATATAGAATTTATTAAATGGGCAGAAATGAATTTAGAGGAGACTTTTGATTTTCATGTGCATCTTTTTTCCTCCCACCCCCCAAAATGCTTCATGTTATTTAAACTTTTTTTTTTTTTATTGTTGTCTGCTGTCGTTTTGATATTTGTCTTTTAGCGTGCCCTTCCGATCTCTGTCCACCTGCCTCTTTATTCTTCGTCTGTCTTTGCAGGGTTTAGATTTAAATAGCGTTCAGCCTGTTGTTTGATGCTGATTTAATGTGATTGCATGTGTGTTTGTATGAGAGACGCAGCTTTCATGTCAGAGGTGATGTTGTGCCTGTCAGGTTCTGTGGAGCACTTCTGAGATTCTATTTGCAGTCTTTCTTTTTCGGCACACACAAGACATTTCGCTAAAGTTAGTCATTTTGTTAAATGATCTGTTCTCATCTGCAGTGCAGAATGGATTGTAGTCACAAGGACAAGCCAGAGGAGCAGTCTGGTAGTGACAATTTGACAGGCTACTCTTGAGCTGTCAAATAGATTCCTAATTGATGTTTAATTATGGTTCTCTGCTTCTAGGTAAAACCCTGATAAAAACCACAGATCAAAAATGTCACTGCATACAAAAGCTTTCTGTTTGCGTTTGTACTTAAATTTACAGCAATACTTTATCAGTCAATACACTGATCCACACGAGGCAAAGTTATAAAGAGGCTAGATGTGGATGAAAACAGAGGAATGTTTCTCTCGTCCATGTTTCTATGTTTTAAAGCACATCCTCGTATATTTCACAAAAATGAATGACTGCATGACAATACATTTTCATCTGCTTTACAGCTCCTCATAACCATTAAAGTCTGTCATGTTGATCTGACATAGTACAACATTTGAAGGAACTGTGTCTACATGCCGTGGAATGGCAGCTCTGAGTGCTGTCCATCGGGCATGGCTCATCTGGTGCCACATCGTGCACGCCACATCCTGTAAGGGTGAGCTTCCTTGCTTTTCTACGCTCCTGCAAAGAATAAATTCATGGATACACACTGCCATCTCGTGGGTTCAGAGCCAACTGAACAAAATGATTTTTCTGAGGACTCAAATAGTGCCCCCTGGTGTTCAGAGAAGGGTCCAACTTTCTTTTGCTTTAAGTGTGTTTCTACCCATCAAACCAAGGTGGATTGGGTTGGGGGGTGGGGGTGGGGGTGGGGGGTTGGGGTGGGGCACATGGTATAAGGTCTCTACATAAAAAATATAAAAGTAAAGGAAACAAAACACAGCAGGACCAACACTTAGAAACAATCAAATTGATTGTGAGTGTTTACTTTAACAGGCCAAATCCCAAACTGATCATTAACTGCAACATTTACCTGCTAGCAAGTGTGAACAGAGGGGGAGGTAGTCGGGTACATACACCTAACATTGTGGTGGGGGACAATTTTAAATATTCACAGACAAATATTGTAATTTTACTCCGCTTTATGTATTTAATAACTTTAGTTTTTGGTTTCTTTTCAGATCAGGGTATATAATGCAAAATACAGGATAATCATGCAACTTTATTGATCCCCTCTGTATAATTCACAAGCTACCCAATTATATTTAGATTATCAGAACAATGTAGGACATTAAACTTGCAAAACATAGAGCATAGAGGCTGTTTTTAATTGTGGTTCAGTACTTTTTGAGAATTTGCTCTCAAATTTGCTGACTGAATAACATTTGCAGCCTGAATCAAAGAAGGTTAAAAACACTTCCTATACTTTGAACTTAGGACCCAACTATTCTTATCTCCTAAATCACTTGCAGCCATTATCCTCTGTAGGTCTGCGTTTTAAGATCCACATCAGTTATCTCTGGTGTAGCCTAAACCAAAACCACCACAGTGGGAGGAGGAGTTTGTTCCATATCTTTGTTTTCTATTGTTAACCCTCTGGAGGTCATTAACTAGGAAGGTCATTGTTGTTGTCACATGGAATTCATACATCCCTGTGGCTACAACATATTCTCGTCTTTGTGTACATTCCGGAAACAGCTCAGTGAGCTGCAGTGTGGGAATGAAATAGTAATTCGCCCTTGGCTTCTGTAGTGTGTGTGCGTCTTTCTTTGTAAAGCGCTTGAGTTATGTGTCATCTTTCTGAACTGTGTCCAAATGAATGACGAGGAATCTCACCTGTCCTGTCTTGATGCTTGATATTAGAGACTCATTCAGGAAGGTGGACTATTGTTAAAGGATGTAAAGAAAAACAGGAGACTTACTCATGCAGCCAGAGTCACCTTTTCCTCCAGACTTTTTATTATTCACACTGTATATCCTTCCACTGGTGTAATGGAAATCTTAACAAATTATCAGATAATTTAAGGCATCTACTAATAAAAGCCATTACAAAAATGACCTCGCGCAGTCAAGGACGGATAAAAACATGGCCTCAATCTTGATCACAACCTATAAAACCAAATAAGCCCAAGTGCTAAAGCCAAATTAAATGATGCTGTTTATCGTGTCTCATGTTAGTCTTAGACCGTTTATCACTCGTCATCGTGGTAACAATGTCAGCAGTTTTCTCACTCACCAAAATTAGCGGGTATAGGCAATAATATAATACAATATGATTTAATGAGTCTCATGGTTTTCTACTTTGCATTTGTAAACAGCATAAGTAGTTTTACTGTAGTTGATGGATCCTATCACAATAAACTCCAATAAACTGTAATGCTGTATATGTTGCTTGTATATTGGGCTAAAATATTGAAGATAAAAATTGGATTTGACTGCTGTGAATGTAGTTTTAGTGCTATACGTACTGTATCTTGCATTAGTTATCTTTATTAAACAGAAAATTCTAACGGAAGCATGCTAAAAAATGATGATGCATTGATTACATTCAGCACATTCTCTCTCATTTGTGTATTGTTTTTAAAATATTCAATATTACACTATACGGTTTCCATGTTGAGAACAGTCTTTTACTGTATTTTTTCTCTCTCATGTATGGCCTACTATGAAACAAAAAGCTGTAACAACAGATATACTGTAATGTTACGAGGGCCTGGGTATCATCAGGCATGGTGGCCACCTGTGATGGCGGCAGATGCTGCCTCTTTCTCACAGTTATAGTACAGTAAGGTAGTTAGTCAAAACTCAGCACTTTGGCCTTTCAAAAGATACACTACACTTTTATAGCATTCATATACATGTTTATAATATGTGATTTAATTCCAATACAACGGTTTAAATAAACTGTCCTTTTTGTGTATATACAGGAGCAAAGACATCCGTTGCACCTTTGTAAATGTTCAAATTTTTAGGGTTATACATTACAGCACTTTTACACACAGTATATTTGTTATATTTGGTAACTGAGGCTATGACTGAATGACTCCAATCCAGTGATTCCTCTCCAGATTTTGAATGTTCCTCTTTACTCTGCTGGGCCAAGCTGAAGGGAACAGAGCTCCACACACACACACACACACATCATGGGGAGGAAGTAGAGCCTGTGACGAAGTGAAGAGTCCACAAAGAGAGCACAGAGAGAGAGAGAGAGAGAGAGAGAGAGAGAGAGTGTGTGTGTGTGTGTGTGTGTGTGTGTGTGTCTGTGTGTGTGTGTGAGAAGGGAGTCAGAGTGTGAACAAGGACTTACAGAGTTCAGTGATGTGGTGTATGGAGCTCTGCTTCTGTTGCTCTTGAGTGTGTGAAGTGAGACTGAGTGTTTGGATACCTGTGTGCTGCTTTCATCTCCACCGAGGATGGGGGGTGTCTGATGGATAATCTGCTGAGTAACTTTTGTAACAGGTTTAATCGCCGTGTTGATTGTGAGGCCTGAGTGAGTGACGTTAGCATTGCTGTTCATATGAGATGAATGTGTGCAATGGTGCTCGTGTTGGAGTTGGATGCATTTGAAGGTTTTCATTGCGAGTGGCTAGTTGTGTGACTACGTGTGTGTGTGTGTGAACTGCCTGCTATAGTACAGCAACCAATAGTTTTCCAGACTCGATGTGTGCGTGATGCAAAATTAATGAAGTCGGTCTGTGAGTGTAAAGTGATGCACTTGTGGTATTATCACTTTGAGTGTGCTCTAGTTAAGTGCGTTTGCGGTTACGCATGTGATGGTATGTGCAGACTAGTGTATGCATGAGTGCATGTGTGTGTCAGGGCGATGTACCGGCGTTCACCCTGTGCCAGAGGAAGGGTTCATTTTGACTTCAGTGAGGAAGTCATCAGGAAACTCCATGCCAACAACCACAGCCATGCTCCCAGGTTTGGACACACACACACACACACACACACACACACACACACACACACACACACACACACACATGCACAACACACACACACGCACGCTGTATCACATTTAAGTTTTTACCCTTGTAGTTACACCGGACTGTCTACTCCCTAAACTCCTCCTATTGCTAAACGTATCCAGTCTGTGTGTAGTCCTACTTCCTTTTTCCTATACATTGACCAATCTTTTCACGTGTTTTTTCCTTTCCTTTTGTAGTACTCCCTAACTGCAATGTGGTTAGACGCATTACCACATGTTTGGGTGACAAAATCTAATTTATGCTGTGATGTGATGGGCTTTGCAAAGTTTGGTTTTGAATATGTGGTAGGCAGAGTCTGTACAGTTAGAAGAAGCATGTAGTTTGCCATTCAAATAGTTCTCGAACTGTTCGGATAAATTTGGTTATTATCCTCATTTTTTTCATTAGCCACAGTGTAAAAATGTTCTTGACTGGCTACGACGCCGATAGATCTGCAGTTGTCTTAGCCTTAACCACCCAACCTAAAATCTAAAACATAGCTAAACATTGTACAGTATTTAGCGATGGATAATATCTTATCTCACCTGCATGATGTAACGGTTTATTTTCCTATTTGCTCTGTTGTGATAAGACATACAGCACATCTACTGTATAAACATTATGACTCAGCATTTCCCTATCATTGCAGTTTTGACTTTAGCAGAGCCATAATGGTTTTTGTACAACATTGAAGTGCCATAGGTGAGTTCTTTTATAAGTCTTTCATTGGACTCTAGAAACTCAGTTGTGAGGGAAAATAAGCAGAAAGCGAAGCACGACATGGTCCAAACTGGTAATGACCTTTAATGAAGACTGCTTTTGAACGTTGGAGCCAGAGAAGAAATAAACCAGTGTGAAAAACTAGGCTGGGTCTTACCTCAGGAGGATTGTGGGTATTTTAGCTCAGCCAGAGGCACATCAGGCTGCACTTGCAAGTTTTAAGGAACATGAAACCGAGCAGAGTAAGCAAAACAATGAAATGAAACATGAGAAAATAAACCTTAATCTTTCTGAACACAGACAAACAGAAATGTTCATTCTTAATTTTTTTCCAAATAAAATAGCCCAGCTTGTATTCCTGAAAGTCTGGAGACTCTCTGGAGACCTCTGCCAGGGTGGCTTCCATCTCTGTGACTGAGGGTTTCCTGTGGAAAGTACAGGCCTGTCCTGAAAAAAAGGAGAAGTATACAGGTGGTTTCTGTACTCGGTGTTATGAACCATTGGGCAGGTAGAGCTGAATCACTTGGTGCTGGGGGATAAATTCTCAATGACTGCTTTCTCACACCGGTTCTGCATGTGGCTTTATTGCTATATAGCGTATGCAGCTTACATGTGCCATTCCTGGTATGTGTGGGCATGAATTAACCTCCACATTGTGCGTCTCTCATGGATCATTTCTCACACGTCCTGCTAGACCAGATAATCTCCCAGAGTGATGGGCTTAACTAAATATTTGGACAGGGACCCGGATTCCTATGGCATAAAAACAAAGGTCACCGCTCCTTTTCAAAACATTATAATCCTTTCCTCGGCTGTGTGCTCACCAATCCAAGGTGCAGACCGGGAGCAGGGAAATATAAATTGGTTAGGAGCAAAAAAAGTGCACTTAACGAACTTCCAGATCTTCAATTTTATATTTTAATGCATCGCAGCTCATGTGCGCTGTCAAAGCTTCCTATCAGTTCAAAGACTGAAGCATTGCAAATCACAAGACTTTGGTTTATATTACTTTCATTAAATTATAAAATAATCTCCTATAAACACATTAAACATTCATTCAAAATTCAAAAATATCGTAATCTGGCCTCCCATTCCTTATTGCTAATTTATGTTCAGCTGTTCTATGTTTAGGATGACTTCTGATTTAGTGGTCCACATGAGCATTTGAGCAAGTGACGTGTGGTCGTACAATTTATGAATTCCTTGCACTCATACTTCCTTCCTGTATGTGGATGATAACAATCTTTAGTGCTAAACATATGAACAACCACTGACCTCACATGAAAATAGTGCAAATATCCTAAGAAAGTTTGTTGTTTTAGTGGGTTGTGTTTATGTTGACTGAACCAATAAATCACCAATATCTTTGTAGTACAAGTCGGAAAACATGCTAAATGTTATAGGCGTCGTAGTCTTTTTATTAAGTTTTCATTCTCTGCAGTAGTACTGTTGCGTTCTAATGTAAAAGAGATTCTGTTGTCTGACATCTTTTCAATGGAATCCAATAATAGTTTCCTGTATTTTTGTACAAATCCATTTTTTTATAACAATCTGTCAATTCAGATTATTAGTCGTCATTTTCTTAGGATGATAACTGTGGGCATGCAGAATGTTATTACTGCATGGCTCTGAATGAAAGATTGACACATTTAATCATTTATGCTTGTTTACTGATATCAACATTTTGAAATATGTATCTAGTTTTCTCTTTATTCTATTGTTAACTTCAGTTTTGCATGTGTGCTATTGATGTGATCTCTAAAATAAATCTCTATAACACATATATCACCTCTGAAGCAAACATTTCTGTGTTCCCACAAGCATATAAATAATTTGCATAATTAGATGCAAATTGTGACCTCATTCTGACATTGCAAATAATGTCTATTGCCAAACATTAAATAATTGAATTTCAAAATAAATTGAATCAGTATCAACACTTTTATTATTCTTTTTGCATTAGTAAGAAAGATTTTATGGCTTGGACATTATGCTTTAGGTAATTTAATATTTGTCAGTTGTTTTATTATGTCAAGTTACATAGGATGGTAGAGTTTTAACAAGATCCTCATTTTTAAAAAAAAAACAAAAATCTACAAATTGACCAAATGCTTCAAGTAATGACCTTTGCCCTGAGACAGAACAGTAGGTCGTCCTGGCAGGTTGGTGAGACTCTGGACTTCAGGAAGGGATGGTAGGATGTTTTCGCACCATGGGATTAGATAGTAAGAGTTTATAAAGTGCCTTGTTACTGAATTGTCTTTCAGCTGCAGAAACATAGTCTGTTCTATTTAGTTGTACATGAACTCCCCCTTAATCGGCCTTCTTTCTTTTAATATCTTAACTGGGCGTTAATAGCCGTTTGATTTCTTTTTACTACATTTTCAGTACTTCTCTTAACTAAAAAAAAAAAAAAAAAAAAAACAACAACAAGTATTCAGAGTAGCATTAAATAGAAATATTTTTGTGCATCCACTCGGAGTAATATTAATAAAATAAGCTAAGGTGTATCAACCAATCGACCTTTTTAAATTGAAAATATTTACTCGATTCATGTGTGTACAAAAGTAAGTCCTCTGTTTGGAAAGGTCTGTTTCCTAGGATTTTACTTTATCTTGTCGCTTTCTTTATCTTGGATGTCACGCAGATGGCATCATTCCTAAAAAAATGTACTGGTTTGGCTCTGGTCTTAAGTGCCTTGATCACCTGTCTCAATTGTCAACAAATGTTCTGGGTAGAAGTGGCGTCGTCCTCAGGTTTTATGTAGACGTGATGTGTCTTCTTTTATTCCTCGAAATGTAAACTGTCCCGTCATCTGCATCTGGGTCATATTTTTTAATTTCCGTACGCGTTCAGCTCGTTTTCAAAGCTGGAAAATTACTCTGTTGCTTCCCTCTAGATACGTAGCTACAGCTTATCAATGACTTGTAATTTCTTCAGCTTAACTTTCAGTATTTCTGTCTTATTTCTTGTGTATCTTTTTCATTTGATCAATGTGTAGTAAAGTCAAGTCCAGTAATCATTTTTTTAAAAACTTCCCCCTTTTCTGCAAAAGGTCAAGGTTCTCATTTACCACTGTTCTTTTCTTGTTTATCCTTAAATCTGTAGAAATTTCTTAAGCATGCCGGTATTCAGGCGAAATACTTTCTTAAATAAAAAGTCATTTACGGTGTTGTAACGATAATAATCATATGAACAGATGTGCACTCACTAATCCAAGGTGCAAACCCGGAGCAGGAAAATATAACGTTAGTTCCAAGAAATTGGACAAACAACAAGGATGGAATGATTTTCTAAACAGAACATAAACAACATACTGTATCAGATGTTAAAACTGAGACATTTTATCATTTCATGAAATATATTAGCTCATTTTGAATTTGATGGCAGCAACACATCTCAGAAAGGTTGAGGGCCCAAAGATCACGCACATCCAGTTTTAACCTTTGGTCTTTTCACTTGCACACTCCTGATTCCCTGAATGATTCTTTGATGATATTCTGTAGATGGTGGGATCATGTTACTGTTAGTTATCAAATACAAATTTTATTTGCAGCAATTACATTTCCAGCCTTTTGTTGCCTCTCTTCCATGTCGTTGCCATCAAATTCAAAATGAGCTAATATTTTCCATAAAATGGTAAAATATCTGTTTCAACATCTGATATGCTGTTTATGGTCTGTTAATAAAATATGGGTTGATAAGATTTCAAAATTATTGCATTCTATTTTTATTTAGATTTTACACAGTTCCAACTTTTTTTGAATTGGGGTTGTAAAAAATATTCAATAGCAAAAATTCCAGTGTGTACTCGACTCACTTTCAGAACTTTATTAATAATCACTTCTTTTATTTGTACGGGGTGTTTTCTTGGGTGCTAGTTTCCTTTAAATGTTGAGCCTCTGCTGATGGTTATATGTGGTTACAGACCAGTATGTACGCAACTGTATTTAGACTGGTTCATGCTCATTTGTAAAACTACATTTCAGTACTTTATATCAATACACTGTGTGTATACAGGGGAGCAGTGTTGCATGCAAAATGATTGTAAATGGTCACAAAACCAAAAACTGTCTGTCTTAAATAGAGATTTTGAGTCACAGCTGTTGGCAAACTGCCAGAAAATGTCATCCAGAGCTGCAAGAATCTGGTATCCAACGTTATGTACTGTGCAATTAAACTAAACAAAACCGACCTTGAGGCTGCTTCTCAGCTCTGCCTTATATTTCATTACATGCTAAATAGCTGTCAGCATTTGAAATCTGATTTCTTGATAGTGTGGAACCCATTTTGCTTTTCAGTGTAGGACTTTTAATAGCTGTGTTTTGTACTTGCTTGCCCATGGGTGGAGTGCAGCACTGTGTTGTAGAGCTTGTGGTTCAGCAGTATTTTATTTGCAGTGCACTTTACTTACATTACAATATGTTGTTATGGAGATGGATGCACAGAAGTATGTGGCAAGGACTAACAAGTCTGTTGTGGTTAGAGCTTTTGATTTTTGAGTGACTCGCCACAGTTGAAATTAGACGCCATCGCCACCAAGTGGGTTTCGTGATGATAATGGTGATTATCTCAATTAAGATAATGAGGAGGAAGATAAGTGATTATACTGTAACTAATGACTGGGAGGATCACAAAGGACGACTGTGACTAATGACGATGATGGTACGGCTTCTGATGGCAGTGCACGGCATCAAAGACATTTAGTTATCTACAGTATTTTGGTGGAAGACGAAGCAGATTGTTAATTGACAGATTCTCAAGTAAAAGTAGTGCAAACTTCAAATGAAATAAAAGTACCTGTGATGTCTCAAGAGGACATAGCTAGACAGTGGCTGTGTCCCAAATCGCCCCCTACTCACTCATCCCCTACTCCCTGTATAATGTACTATAAGTAGTTCACTCGGTAGTCAGTCAATCGACATTGGTACTGTTAGCAGAAAGTAGTGTAGTGTTGCGGGATACTTGTGGGATTAGTGCACTAGAAGGGAATAGAATTTTATTTTTATTTTTTTAACGTCACAAGCCAAAAAGCTTTGAAACAACCAGTTGCATTGTCAATAATATGAGGTTATCGCCTCTGAAAATTACCCATAAAAAGGACACTTCCCAACAACAATAAATGAATAGCCTCTACTCACATTTAATGTCAGTCAGTCTGCTGCAGACCTTGTTGTCCAAAATGGATTAAAAACACATCAGCCAGCCCCGCCGCTCTGCCGGGCGAAGAAACGTGTCAACAATCTGACAGACACTTTGTGTAAGTTATTCTTTAACTACAGTTGTAAAATGCATCTCCTCTGAAACGCAGTTGAAGTATCACCAACTTAAAAAATAAGTGCACGTACATCAAAACTTTTATTAACTTTAGTACTTGAGTAAATGTACTGTGTAATTTTCCACTGGTTATCTGTCATTACCTCAGTGAACAACATGTACCGTACATACAACGATTTGTTTAACTGAATGGATTTACACACAATTGAAGTTCCAACACACACAAATTAGTTTGATCCAAAAGGAGAAGTCAGGGACTGTGACCAGACTCTGCCCAGACTGGGGAATAAAACCTAAAGAGACGCGTCACAGTGCAGTTTACCAGCACAAGAATGTTTGCTTTTTAAAGCAGCATCCTGCTGAGTTCCCATGTCTGTGTTTAATTTTTTTATTTTTTTGCCATCTTTGCTGTTATATTAAAAGTTAAAAGTAGGTTTCACTTCTGCTCTTTCAGTTCAAATGTGTCCGTCACCCTCTTTTGCAGGCAGGATCTCACTTCACACACATACTAACACACGCACACACAGGCCGCTTTTAACCCCTGTTTGTCATCATCATCTCCATTACCATCATCACACCTTTGGCCAGTTCTTGCCTTGTGTTTTCATGGGTGTAAGAAGGGTTGTGCTTGTAGACTGTAAATGATTGTGTATGGGCGCATCTGCTTGCAGTAGATGACTTTATATATGCACATGTAGGTACAATGAGTTGGCACAGGCCTTGATTATGTTGGTGGCCTAATTTCTATTAATTCTGCATTGCTGGAGTCCTGAGTTTCTTTTTCAGGCACATATAATAAAAGGTCAGAGGACACATTAGATTCTCATCGTGGTTTCTTCTGCGTGTAATGTTTGTTTGTATAAATTGAAGTTTAGGTTCAGGTTTTTTCTTTGTGTGTGTGTGTGTGTGTTTGTTGCAGCTGTAAGGCAGAAGAACATGCTCCTCATGAAACAGGCTTCAACGTAAAAATAAAGTTTCCATTTTGGGGCAGTGGGAATCGACATTGCAATATCAGATGTAGCCAACAAAGTCACATTACAGTAAATATCTGTTGTTTACGCACTTTTGCGAGTGCGTGTTAAAGTCCTTCCTTGTGCTTATTTTAACAGCGCAGGATTAACACGATGTTATTTTCACGATCCAATGCACTGTACTGTAATTGGTGTGAAAATGCGTTTACAGCGTCCAGATCTCATGACAGATTCTGAACTCCAGTGCCATCACCAAAGCACCAAGTGAAAGAATGAGCCCCAGTAGAGCTCAATGACAAAGCGCTTTGAAGCTGTTCTGCTGGCATGTGGTTCACCAACAACTTACTGGGGCAGTTAATGTTGATTTTCCTCTTTGATTTTGTCACATGTATATTTATCTTAAATACACAAATGTGCTGTACTGTACTGGGAATTCATTTTTCCCATTAGAAGGCATTTTGAGTTCGAAGAGATTCGAAGTAAAGTAGGCAATTTAAAGTTTCACTTGAAACATTACGATTCCAAGCAGAATCCTGAAGCACATCGGGATCTTTAAGTGCTCATCTCGTAGCTTTGGCGAATAAATGTGAACACGTGATTTCGGGGCTGGAGTTACTTGGGTTTCACCCCAGTTCTGTGGGAACATGCATAGTCCACCATCATTCTGCATTACAATGTGATACCAAACAATATTCCAGTTATTGGGAATATAGAAGTTAGAACAGGCCTGATCATGTGTGGTGCATGTGTGTATTATGGAATAGATGGTGACGCTCTATTTAACCTCTTGCTTCAAGCATAAATCCAGATTTGGTGTAGGTGTGTGTTTGGATGGTGTAGCAACTTGTCAGCAGTGACTCAGTATTTTCATATTGCATCATTTCAAGTGAAGTAGAAGCAGCATTCCACAATTACAGGTGGTTTAATATTAAGATCTTTTTTTTAAATAATGAGGTTTATATTTGTTGAGTCCCAGATTGTAAAAGTAGAATACTTGCTCCAGCAGCTTTGCTTGTTAGGAAATGTCTTAATCATGTGCACGCTTGGACTAGCTCGGGTCATTCTGGGATATTTCTGCTGTAGATTCGTGTAGGCCATTCGCACTTTGATCTTTGGAGCCTAAAATTCGGATTCTATTTTTGCCCGCTCTGATGGGACCACTCACACAGCTCGTCCGCCCTTCTGGGGCGTTTCAGAGCTCTGGCACATTTCACCAAGCTGGCTGGTGAAACAGAAATGTGCTTTCAGGATCCATCTCTTGTCCCAGGCATCTCTCCATTTTTTGTTAAGGCCCAAACATTTGTAAGAGTATTTGGAAACTCCCCCCACACACACACACACACCCACACACACACACTTCATAAAGACCTCCTGCTAATGATGTAGTAGAACAGGTGGTTTTTATCACCGATTGTTAACATTAGTAGAATTACTCATTTAATAACAGAACAAAATCCGATTCCAGTGTGCGCTGAAGAAATAATATTTGAACCTTGGCTAACACTTGGACAAACAGGAGGTGTTACCATGGCATCTCTGTATTCACAACCTGACTGACAAATGGTCACTGGTTTCCCTTCACCAGAACACACAGGAAGGAAAAGGGATTAATTCAAAGTATAAGAACGGCGTTTTTTTTTTCTCCCCGTCTGTGGCAATATCTGTCTCTCTCCCTCTCGTTTCATTAGAAAGCAAACGGATCCGTTTCTTCTTAAAATACTTTTTCGGCCTAAGTGAAAGAAGTCTCAGATAAATCCAAGAATCTACACTTACTAAATACATCTACAGATATGGAGATAAAGTCCCAACAGTTTTTAGACATTTATGGCTCGTTACACATCAATGGCTTTCAAGCAACACAGAGTGATCAAATTGAGGCATGCATAAACATTTAGAGGTCTATTAGGATGTTGTAATAATTTGGGGAAAGATTCAGACATTATTTCAATCTATTGGACTTTTATCTGACTTACTGACTCATCCATTTGAGATACGAGTTTTGCTTTACCAACCCAAACACTGAAAGCATTACACTTTCTTAAATTTAATTTGGTCGAAGTCACTGTGACCCCAGGTCCATCCAGTTCTCATAAACATGATATCATACTTTAACTTTGAGTGGCACTATTACTTAACACTTAACATCTTTCTATGTTGTCACATTTGGTACCAGATGTTCACAAAATAGTTGCATTCAACACCTCACACATGAATCCAAACACAGGACACTGAGTTGTACTACTTTACCAGTAAATGAGAGTCAGCTAATCTCCCTAAAACAACACCATTGTCTCACTGCTGGGAAGTGGAGTCATTTCCCAATATTTTTCACAAACCTTTCCATCCGTGTTGGCTTTCTTCAAGTTGCTGTTATGAGAGAAATGTTCCTACATATGCAAAATGCCTGTTTGTGGTGATTAAATGCTGCATTCACACCTCTGCAGAAGGCCTGCGAATGTCAAATCTGATTTGGCCCACTCGAGTGCAGTTCTGTTCTGCATGTTTCTGTCATGATGATTAAACTCGCCATAACCAAGACTGTGAGCTGCCTTTTGCCTCCTAAACTGGCCTCACAGTTTTTTTTGTTTTGTTTCCTTGGATGTTTAACCACAGCTAAACTCCAATGAAGATTTAATGAAGAGTAAAAAAACAGCTCGTGCAGGACAGAAGTCATTCTGTCTGTGTCCCCTAATGCTGGAGCGTTCAAATGTGGACATAACTGTAAAGTTTAACTTGTGTCTCTCATTACCGGTGATGGATTTTGCATACATTTGACTTTTGCTGCCTTTATGTACAAATTGCAACATATTCCTTAACTTTAATTCTAGATTTTTCTTCTAAGTGAAGGACTAGAAGTCAGACCTCTCAGATCATCAGGTGGTAGTTTCTCATTGTACCAGAAATAAGTTCCAGATGTGTTGGTGTTTTTTTTTTTTTTTAAATGGAGACAGCATACAAATAAACACAAATGTATAACTTTATTAACATTTTCTTTTTAAGAGAAATATGTACTAAAACTTATCATAGTGAGGAGACGAGAGGAACGTTAAGACTTAAAGGTCAACTCCACTAATTTGCTTTTAATGGCTTTACTTTAGGGTGTAAATGTCCATTAATGGTTTAGAACTTTCCTGTGACTCAGATGATGTCATCTGCTGGAACTCTGGAAAAACAGATTGACCACAATAACAACTTTCACAGAAAAGTGCGAGCAACGAGATGACGTGATCAGAATTGAGGCTTCCTCCAAGTGTTGTGTCAGCTAGATTGAGAGATATTTTATTATAGGGATCTCAGTGAAGGTGTTCTTTAATTACATGGAAAGTGAAAGTGAAAGTATAGGAATGTTGTGTAACAAATCCCTATGAAATAATACGTACAAAACTGTAGAAAAAGCTTTTATGTTGTCTAGTTTTGTTTTATTTAGCAGAAAGTTCGCTGAAAATGTAAAATGTGTAAATTGTCTATGCACAGATGTAATCTTCCACATACCGTATAAAGATGGTAGTTTCCAATAATAAAGGCACGATAACACTGTGCATTTACTTGAGCATTAAACAAAGCAGCTCATCTGCTCCTCAGTCAGACAAATGCAGCTGGATCATGGGAAAGGAATGTGGTGTCATCCTAAGCAGTCATTCTGGGGTCGGAGGGTGCACTTCCTGATGGCTTAAGTGAAGCACAACATCAAAAACATGACTGACTCACCCTATACGAGAGATCATAAGTAATTTGAAAATGTGCCCATCAGTAACGAATTCCCACGAGTGCACAACCCCTGCGGTTCTTTAGAAAAGCCACACATGACCCTATAATCACCAAATTAAAAAAAAACGTAAACACAACAGTGCGTCATAAATCCTGGTGATGCTTTGATCCTCTTAAACTCGCATTCACACATTGTCAGATTCCTTAAAGCCAAGCTAGTTTGACTGGCGGCTTCCGTCTACCTACATTAGAAAGCTGTGGTGGCCTTGAGCTCTCAGCTGATTGGATGGTGCTTGTTCTCATCCAGTGTCTGAGCAGAAAGTCAGCTTCTGTTTGACACAGCAAGAACTAGATTCAAGAAGCTAAGATTCACATTTTACATTTGTATGTTTTCAATTCTAGATCGAAGATGTTGAGGCCTCTGAATTTTATCTACAAAATAACAAAGAGAGTGAGAATAGTTTTTCAGACAAGTGCACTAATTCACTAAAGCGGCAGGGCATAACCTTTTATTCAGGGGGGTCTTTGTTCTCATCGTCGATTTTTTTCTGGTGTTATTTGAAGGGTAAATTGTTGGATATCCCTTCATTGTGCTGTTATATGGACCAGTGTAAAACCCAGCCGTACCACAAATGAACTTACTTTTTTAAAAAGTGAAGGTGGTATTAAGTTTGAAGCCTTCGTTATGCACAAGTATTCAAGCTTAAGGCTCGTCAGAGATTTCAACCCCAGCTCATTCTTCATTTTGCAAATGGAGCTTTACCAAGAGTTGAAAGTTTAGAAAATCTACAGAAGTTAGTGGACGTTTTAAGAATTTAGTTTCTGATGCTGTGAGCTGTGAACAGTGTAATGGGAGTTTTGTGGTGAGGGAGGTTGAAGTCAAGGCTACCCGGGGACCAATATAGATCAAAACATTGGCATCAATTGGACAGACTCGAGGGAGACACAGCTCAGATGTTTTTCAAATCCCGTTTAAATTAATGCTACAATACGCAACTTAAGTTGCATGTGCTCGCATGTGACTTGGAGTCAATCCCCTCTGCCCCAGACTGCACAACCTTTCATGTACTCATCATCATCAAATTACAATAAATGGGAATGCTGAAAAATGTACATCTCTGCACCACTGCCAGTGCTGTTAGGATTCCAAAGGGTAAATTATTTTAAACATCCTTATGGGGGTGTATGTCTGGATCAGAGAAATAGAGCTCTACATAAAGAGGAAGGAAGAATGAAAACCGCTCAATAGAAGATTTTAAAGTAAAGCCTCCTAGCATCAGTCAAAAAGCTAAAAGTGAAGAGACAGTGGCTCCTTAAACAAAACAATGATCCAAAGTACAATTTTTTAATTTTTTCAATCACCTTAGTGAATGTTTTATCATGGCCTTCCCAGTCTTCAAACAAATAATGATGCAAAGAGTTGCACTCGACTGTGAACCTGTTAATATCTTCTGGTTTTGGGTGCTCAGTCAAACCAAACAAGTCATGTAAAGATTGTATTTTTATCTCTTGCCATTGTTAATAAGCAATTTTCCTTTTACAAACGCCTAAAGCACTGGTCATTAGGAGTGATCTCGGCAATGAAATTAACTTGACGATGGGCTTAACTAACCATGATACGTACTCTGTATTGTCAAACTACTACAATGGACTGGATGTAGACAAAACCTTAGTCCCAAGCTGATCTCATTCATATACTTAGACATGTCATTGTTTTTTCCTCTTACCACACAAACCCATCATAACACTGTGACTCACGACTGTATAGACTCTCACGAGGATGTGACTGATGTGTTGGTTTGTTAAGCACATGAATAACACGGAACAGAGCCCCTGTCTCCTGACAGTGTCGCTTAGCATCTCACATGTGGTACATTAACTCCAGTACTGACATTATTGAGAAGGTTTTTTTTTTTTTTTTCTTTCCTTCTCAAGTTTTAGACTGTGGCTACCGAGTGAGTTTAAACCTGGCTTGTAAACAATGGTATGGTTACAAGATTATTAAAATTCTTCACCCCATCTTCAAATTTTTCCCACTCCCAGCAGTCAAAAAATAAACTCAAACATCTACATTCTCAAGAGAAGTCTTGGCTAAAATACAAACCATGTTTTTTTTTCGCTGTCTTTATTAAAAGCCAGACAGAGCTTTGGTCCTGTAGGACATTTTTCCTGGCCCTGCTATGAAAATGTCATCCTTTTGAATGTCCCTGGTAGAGTATATCTTTATCTACAATGTTAATCTGTCTAAAACGAGACACCGGACAGTTGACGTATGTGTGTGTGAGTGTGTCTGTGTTGTGGTTGACTAAACCCGTCTGCACTGTTTTCCAGAATTAGTTGTCTGTACACGTGATCATAACGCACAAACTTTTGACCGGAGGGCAGAGCAGTAGAGTATTGAATGCATAGCACAGGCCTGCGTGTGTCCGCATGTATGAGGCCCAAACACTTCCACACTTCCCTTTAAAGTTTTCTCTTATGTAAAGAAAATGCTACGTGCTACTTGTAGTGAACATAATGAAACATAAAAAGAAAAAAGAGACATATGAAGGTTTGTAAGGAAACCTTTTTGTTCACCATTTAAATGTCAGATCAAAGCATCCTGCTTTGTCGGGCACTATTAGCATGTCACTGCAGAGAACAGTTTATTTCGAAACGTTTTAGCTGAACAATACCTTTTTTTTTTTAGAGCTTTCCAGTGACTAACTAAAAGCAGACATAGGATAGATGACATGACTGAATTTCAGCCTCTTGCCTTTGCTGCTAGATTAAAATTTTAGGTATAGTTTTGTGGGGCCCTTCTGAAACTAAAATACTGTAGTTGTTTTGTCTCTTCACCACTAGGAGGAGTCAGGAGTTGAGAGCAGATTGTGTTTTGCAGTTTGTGACTCCTTGAATTTGTATGAAGTTCTCAAAAAGCATCTTAAAACTACTGTAACTAGTTTTCTTTGGACCTCAGTACTTTATATTTTGGGGTTTGTATGCCTATATTCATTATTTCTTTTTATCTTAAATGTTAATGTATAATTACAGCTGATAGCCAGATTCACATAAAAAGAAATGACGAATTTGCTGATTATATCCTTGGATAGAAAGCACTAAAAGTCTTGTGCATTAAGTTGCACATGAATGTCCTACAGAATCATTGAG
The DNA here is from genome assembly GCF_033026475.1 of Channa argus. Lineage (NCBI taxonomy): Eukaryota > Metazoa > Chordata > Actinopteri > Anabantiformes > Channidae > Channa > Channa argus. The sequence continues at coordinate 18,303,195 of NC_090204.1, forward strand.
TGGCTACAGGCTTTCGTTTAAAACAGCAAATTTTAAAGTTTTCTCCAAAACAAAAGCTCTTTATTAGAATAAAAGGGTGTTTCAGCTGCAGTGATGAAATCCTCCTGCACAGATGAACTGATGCATTCCAGATTTCATTATAATAAACAGAGTGGATGAGTGAAGCAAGAAAAATACACAAAATAACCAAACACGCAGCTTCCAAAAAAAATTATTTGTGACCTTTACACATACTCTGGATATATTTGCTGGGAAATCATCACGAATAATCCTTCAGAGTGTTTTGGTTTCTAGTTATTAGAGTTGGTAGTGTAGCTAGCGCTCCTCCTGCTGGCATGTGTTCATTATTGGGATTAAGCAGAAAGACCAGTGATGCAGATGAAAACTTTTCACCACAGCCAGAATTGAAATCTGTTTTGCTAATGTTCATTAGTGAATGATCACGTTAAATACACATTAAAATAATATCTGTTAGTCTTTTGTCATGCTTCACATTAATGACTTTGTGGTCATGTTCTTAATAAAAACAACACTAAACAGAAAAGTCATAAACACCTGATTGACTGTTAGTTGGGAAAACTATAAAAAAGCCAAAAGCAGTTTACAATAATCTCAAAATTCCGTTCATTTACTTTCTGCTAACTATGACAGACTGTGTTGTACTTTGATGGTGCTAGAAAACACCAGCAGTCCTGACCAAAAATAAAACTGATTTCTCTCTGCTTTATCAATCTGTGCTGGAATGACAGTAAATCTATTTTTACCATATGTTTTTTCCTCTTTTCCTGTTTACAGTTTTGATGTAGAGAATGGCCCATCTGCCAGCTGCAGCCCTCTGGACCCCCAGGCCTCCCCTGGCTCTGGTCTGGTCCTCCACACCAACTTTCCTGGTCACAACCAGCGCAGAGAGTCCTTCCTCTACCGCTCTGATAGTGACTATGATCTGTCACCTAAATCCATGTCACGAAACTCCTCCATCGCCTCTGAACTGTAAGTGAAAATGCAAGCACAGCGAGCAAACATACAATGATGATGGGACGTGAGCATAATAAGATTAAGAGAAATAAGAGAAATAAGCTTGGCTGTGGATACTTTGGAAGTAATAATTACAGTGATTAGAAGTGTAGCAGCAAACAATTGTGAAATATTATCACTTTTAAAAGCTAAGGTATGTGTCATTTTTAAATTTCTTAGAACAAACCCTCTAATTGTGGAAAGTCCATGACAACAGCTCCTTTGAGGTCAGACTCACAGAACTGCACACTGACCACTGAACGCTTTTGACTGAGCCTCGTCCTATTCAGCTGCTGCAAACGCGTCATAATGAAATCTATTTGAAATGTATACATTTATAGGAAGAAGCAGACAAAAACTTCCATGTAGTCAGACACACAAACAATACATGTTTACATTTAATGTCATAAGAATGAGGTATTTCATGGCAGCGCAACAGACAAAGTCAAGTAAACTTTCACACTGATTGAATTATAATCTATTCATCAGTAACATACAAAATAATTCCACCGACAGCGATAAGACTAATATTAATTGATCATAGAATATAGCTTCAACGCAACGTAATACACTTTATTCCACTTGTTGTTTTAACATCTGCCATGATCCTATATTCTGTGGTTTGATTTGCCTTTTCAACCTTGACACAATTTCCATCACACATTTCAAACAACAGGTAAAGCTTCGTGTAAATACAGTATATTATGATGTATAGCAGGCCGCTGTGAAGGTCCCGTTCATGCACTGCTACCATCAGACCTCCATGTAGAGACTCCAGAGACACAGCAGTCCATCAGTGACCACTATGACTCCTGTTGTTGTTTAGTAACTTGAAACCCACAGGAGAGTAGTTGGGTATTTCAGCCTGGTCCTTGTTTACAAAATTTTCTTGCCTTACAAGGATACATTTGATCGGGACAAACCCATGACCATCCCCTCATGCTCCTCCTCCCTGAGCTCTGTTAATTAGAATAGTGGGTCTAGCAGGGTTATGTTAATTATTACTTATTGTTGTTGTTAACATATTTGACCAAGCTGGCTGAGAGTTCTGCGTGTAAAAGTTTATGCAACAAGAGAACCTGATATTTGACATGGATAATATTTTTGCAGGTCTTACGTCTCTTTAACATTTGTGTGTTTTCTGTTTCACCCTCAGACATGGTGACGACTTGATTGTAACACCTTTTGCTCAGGTATTTATTTCACACTGAGAATGTCTAAAAACTTTTATTTCCATCACATTCACACTAGAGCTGCTAACCTTAAGTAATTATCCTTTTCCTTGTCTCTGCTCCTTTCTGCTGTCTGTCTAGGTTCTTGCAAGCCTTCGGAGTGTAAGGAATAACTTTACCATACTGACAAATGTCCAGTGCGCCTCTAGCAAGTAAGTTTCAGTGCATCAAAATGAGAAAAAAAAATAAAAACTTTGGGTGAACTTTGAAATGTGGGAATACATGGAAATAAAAGACCAAATAAAGAGAATACAATAATTTGCAAACAGTTTGAAAATCTTATCTTATATTTGCTTGTTTTATATCTGACTCCATCAAGACATCTCAAAAAATTTGGGACAGAGGCGTGTTTGACATTGAATACCTGTGATGCACAGTGGTAAACAACCTTTTGATTTAACAGAGTATCCTCCCACAGTAGGAAGACGTGCATATTAGGTTAATCAGCAACTCTAAAATGCTCGTGTGTGAATGTGAGTTTGAAATGTTGTCGGTCTGGGCATGTGTCTCTGTGTTGGCCCTGAGACTGGAGACCTGAGTAGCGTGTACCCCACCTCTTGCCCTATGACAGCTGGGATAGGCTCCAGATAACAGTGACCCTATACAGGATGAGCGCTTTCAGATAAGTGATGGGTAGATAGATGCAGGTGTTTTTGTCCATGTCTTGCTATCATTAAATTCAAAATAAGCACACATTTTTAAGTTTCAACATGCTGAATGGTGTCCCTTTATGATATGAACAGGTGCGAACCATTGCATTCTCTTTATTTAGGCTTAAAATGGTTGTTTTGAAAATGTAAAGGTTTCTTCTGCTATGAGTTCACATTTGATGCTCTGTTGACTTTTGGATGTTAGTTTATAATAATACTTGAACTTAAGATATGGCTCATTATCAGAAGTCATAATAAATACATTGAGTCTACCACCAGGGGGCGGTGTTGACTATAATATGCACAGAGAGGATCCCACTGTGAGGTTACCACCACTCAGATCAGACAGAAAATAACCACCTGTGCAATTTGATGCAATCCAGTACAGTGGCTCTGCCATGAATTCTACTTTTACAAGGGTTGAATTTTTCTGTTTTTGGGTAGAAACTGTCAGAAAGGTGATAATTCTACTATGTGCTTATTATCGTGTTTATCATTTTAAATATGGTTGCCAAATCATTAGAACCACCTCATCTTATGATGCACTCCAGTTCGACCTCAATAATAAAAGACTACAATTATCACCTATGACAGTTTCATAGGTGATGTCTGACAGGTGTATATGTAAGTAGGTAAAATAATCCAACAAACAAAATCATATTTCCTTCAGCGAGTTGCGAACATTTAAAGTCATGCGTAAATAACACACTGTATGTAACATAATACAGGAATGTCAAAGTTTAAATGGGACTGTATTTTATAATTATCTTTCCTACTTTACATGACACAATTAAAATGCTCTAAGTCATTACATCAAAGAGCTTTGCTCTGTTGTGGTGAAGCACAAACCCCCCACTCACAGATGAAATTCCTTTCTGGTATGTATGTAAAGTACTTGTTGTCCCCCACTGCATTTGATGTGCACTACTTCATCGACCATTGCATCATATTTGACTGACATATTATGAAATATGTCAGACATATTATGAAAAATAAAAAGCTTGTTGTGGACAATAAAACCCAACACTAACCCATTGAAGTTCTTGAAGTGTCTGGAAAGAAAACTAAAACCTGCATTTCAGTCTTTCAACGAAACAGAGTAAAAAAAAGACCATGTTTGATTTAAGGCTCATTGTATTCAAATGCAATAACTAATGCTAAACATGTTTTAAACTTATTTTAGTGAGGTTATTATTTTGGAAGATGCCACGACTGGTGCTGCTAAATCACCAGCAGACTGACACATTTCAATTATTTTAGTCCACCCCATTAGTAGCAGTGATGCTAAGCGTTGTAGCAGTAACTTTTTTACTACATGGATTTTATGTTACTTCATAGCTTTTTGCGTACAGTATTAATCACCAGAGCAGAAAATATTAGAAAAATACTGAATAAGGTTTGTCCTAGCTTACACAACTTTAGAATACTTGTAGCGATGAATCAGCGTTCTACTTTGTTTCTCTTTTGCTTTGAGTATAAAGTCTTTATCAAATAAACTCTGTGTTTATTTGCAAAGTAAATGTTCTGCCAAAGTTTTTTCACACTGATGCAGTAGTTCTACAAAAAAAGTCCACAATTTCCAAACAACATTGCTCTTCAAAGTAGGAGCAGCAGTAACCTTCAGCATCACACCTCCCAGTGGAGGTGAGACTGCAGATGCAGATACCCTGAAAATACTGTATACATGTAGGGCAGCTTTCCCTCCATTTGATTCTCACTGTCAAGGCTTTTTTTTTAATATGTATATAGTTATAGTTTGAGTGTGTGATTTTGCAAAGTGCTCTCGCCACACACTCTACTAACACTCAGTGTTCTCTATTGAATAGCTAAAGCCTGTCTGACCTACATTCAGCTCTCACACCCACAAAAGCACAGACTGAGACACACACACATAAGTATAAAAGATGCATGGATCAACATGTGGAATATGTAAATGCCCATAAACTGTATATTGAATGAATTCCACATGAGATCAGTGAGTTGCTGTAATTAAAAAAAAACAACTGTCACTCTCTCATATTCACAAACAATGACTATATCTATAGCTTTTAAGAATAATACATATTCAAAAAGAAAACGTGTACATCTAGACTCTAAAATTAATGGAATTTTACCATTCTTCTCTTCATTACTTATACATAAACCAAAAAGTGTTTTCGTTTAGAAATTAAATAGAACTTTTACTTAGCTTCAATGTGGTAGAATCACCATACTGTGCGTGTGTGCGTGTGTATTTTAGGTAGAAACATACGTACTGTGTCTTATCATGCAGTAGTTTTAGATGACAGTGATCATATCTTAAAGAAGCCGTTATGTAGGCTATATTTAAATGCTAGAGCAGGAGGAGGTGGAGAAGTGAAGATGCAGAGCTCGGCCCCAGAGACCTAGAAGTACAAAAACTCTATAGTGAATACTCTAAATTTAGTAGAGTACTTTAAACTCTGCAGCATATAGATAGATCTTTACTGAGTTTAAACAATGTACAGTATTAAACAGTACGGAATTCATCCCTGAACATAATTATAATAGTAATGTTACCTAGAGACAGACTTGAACTTGGTGTGGAATAAGAAGAGTAGCTGATTTTACCACTTCACGGAGAGACAAGTACTTGACACGGTAATTTATTAATTGATTGTATTTTTGAATATATATTGAATATATCTGCAAGTAACTTGTAACAAAAGCTGTACAGTAAATGTAGTCAGTTTTCAGTTAAAGGGTTTTCAGAGTTTCAGTTAAAAGCCTAAAATAAGGTTTATCGTAAACTAATAAGGTCAGCAGATTTTCACATTCTATGACATGAAAACGCCTCATTAATGTAATTTGAGCTTTTGTGTCCTAAAAATAGCCAGTGGCTAACAAGTGGCTGACTTACACTAGAGATTCACGATTCCTCTTAAAATGTGCTTATTCACTTTTTTCAAATGACATAAGATCGATTTCTGTAGCTCCCGCTGAATATGAAGCTCTAAAGCCAGAAGGTTATTAGCATAGCTTAGCATAAGGACTGGAAACAGCTTGGACTTTACAAAAACATCTCTCACGGTGATAAATTAGTTTAATTTGGGTGAACCAGCGTTTAAAAATAAAAATGATCTACAAAAAGTACGAAGGTATTCATTCTTTTTCTATATATTTTTTTTCCCTTCTCAGGAGGTCTCCTGCAGCAACAACTCAGCCAACAATCACCAGAGTTTGTCTCCCAGGTAAGACGCTCACAGGAATGTTCTGCTACGTGTTTGACTTTTGTAAAGCTGTGTGAAGAACTGCTTTTTTTTTTTATTATTAATTTTTTTCTTCTGGCTGAAACATTCTTGTTTCATTTTTCTCCTTGTTCTCATTTTCTCCTCCTCCCGGCCTCTCTCCTCTGTCTCGTCCTTTTCTCATGAGCTCGCCTACGTGACAACTTTCACTTTTTTCCCCCTCATCTGTCTCCTTCTCTAACACTGTAAGTCCAGACGGTTTTGTCATCAAGCTCATTAACCTTGTTCAAGCACAATTGAACTGGCAGTTCAGAGAAACACTCAGACACAAGAGTGTGGTCTATCAAAGCAGCTCACACAATGATACCAGTAAACCTCCCTTTTCTTCTGTCGTCACATTTGATTTTAAGTAGCTATGTGTGCGTGTCTGTACAGAAGGGTACGTGTGTGCAGGCCAGTACGAGGTGGTGTGTAAGTGTTTGTGTAGGAGCACGGATGACTGAGTGCCACACATGTGAGTGACTTTCTGCATAGATACCTTTGAGAGCTTTTGTCAACATTTCTCTGTGATGGTGGGTTTACATACAGTACACCCTATGCATTTGAGTGTATTGTTCCAAATGCTTTCATACATAGCTTTGAGGTGGGGTGACAATAAAGAGGTTTTGTGTCTTCGAACGGTTAGCCACAACAAAACTAGCAGGGAAGAAAATAATACTTTACAACCTTACACTCTGATGATCCAAAACTTGACTTGTGCAGTAACACTAACATATAGTACACCCACACTCAAACACTACATCTATTGATCTAAAAATTGATTTGATGATTAAATCTTTACTCTCACATCTGTAGGCAGAGAAGTGATAACTGTATAAACAAGTGTGTTGTTGTTTGAAACAAGAGACTGAGATGAGCAACAGTGAAACTGAGAAGAGTGCAGGTAGTGAACAATCTAAAAACCAACACGGCTTCCATGAAACCAACTTGGGTTACACTTGACAGCAAAGTAAGCGTAGTAAAAATGTATTTATTGTTTTGCATTTGTCTCTACAGTTACAGCATGTTTATGACCAAAATACTGCATGTGGCCCCAGCTGTATTTAAATTTTACACTCAAATTCATAAGAGGGTGGACTATAGTTTGTAAAGGAAATTGTGAAATGTGTCTTTAAAATTATAATTTGCATGTTACCACAATAACACATAATCAAGTGTTTCAGTGGGTGTCTTAGTATTTAGACTTTGTGCAATTTAATTTTGGACTGGCAAGGTGTATGATTCAAAGTATTTATCATGGCACATATGCATCATTGTAAGTTGATAGAGTGCTGTGGGGAGGTGTTCCTGTGGCTCTGATTGACGTCAGTATGCTTGTATGTGGCTTCTGTTGACTTCCTGTCAAAACAGATGGACTGAGTTTTCACTTCCTTCTTCAGAACCACATCTCATCAGGTGCTCTGAGTTTGTGTGTGTGTGTGTGTGTGTGTAGGTGTGTGTGTGTGTGTGTGTGTGTGTGTGTGTGTGTGTGCGCATCTCGTAAACCTTCATCATGCACACTGCGACCTTTCTGTGTGGGGGCAAACGAGGTTGTCGCTTAATTATTCATAAGAACTTTTAAAAAACTATTGAGTGAAAGTACTTGCAAGTGCAGGTGTTGAACAGTCTAAATGCTGACTTTGTGTGTGTGTATATATAGAGTCTTGAATATTCTCTGCAGAGGAATCCATTCACCTTACTGACTATTTTTGGCAATTGTAGATCAGTGTGATACTGCTGTATAATACTTTAGACACAAAAGCTCAAGAAAGGATGACACTGTATTTTAATCTTTTTCTTCTTGTTAACAAATCCCATAAAAAAAAAAAACTAAATAACAAATGTATCTGCAATACTTTGTTCCTCTTATTAAAGCACAAAAGCAGACAAGGCACCCAACAACATTCTTTGGATTACTCAGTGATGTCTGCCCTCCACAGATCCAAAATGCTGAAGCTGTTCCAGAAGGAAATATTATATAAAAATATATTACATTTGATGTATTAGATATATATTTTTTACAACTTTGCATCATATGCAGCCTGTTTGTTTTTTTAGTTGTTTTTTTTTTACTGCTCCCAAATGCCAAATAATGTAATCCAAACTAAAGTTGAAAGAACTGAAACTGAACCGAAACCACAAAATTGTAACAATTTGTGGTTTTACATGTATTATGTAACATTAAACAGTATCTTTTGACTTGAACCAGCAAATTGAAAATGTGAGGGTCTCTTTGGCTTTATGTCAGTTTAACTTTTTTATGGTTGAGGCATTTTATATATAAAGCTAATAATAGTGGAAACTATCAGCATATTAAAGCTACACTAAAACAACATTTGACATGACCCTAGTGACAAAGTTAGGATGTCAGAATTCCAGTGCATGAGAGAAAGGGAGCTGTGACACTAGAACTCCTTGAGTACTACTTGCAGACAGTGTTTGCGCATTGTTCGATCATAAAGCCTATTGCCTAGCATCCCTGTAGAGATGTTACAGCAATCATATCCCTTTGTGTGTGGAGTTTACACTGAAGAAACACTCGTGCGCCTGCTGCATCTTGCAGGCAAGGTGCATTCAAGGTGTGGGTCACGTTTTGTTTTAAAAACAACACTACGCGAGGTTTCAGTCCAGGAACACTTCCAGTCGTCTTTTAAAACCACATTCATTTTAATCCAAAAGTTCTCTTTAGTATTTACTTACACGATCAACTTTGTATAATGATGCAGGTTTTCTTTGCTAAAGGCTTCATATTAAATGCTTGTAGTTTGGCTGTGCACAGCACGCAACAGAAACTTTTGTAAACCCACAGTTTTCCAGGCTCTCTGGCTGCAACATTACAGCACACTACCTCCTATTCTCTCTCTCTCTCTCACACACACACACACAATTTTACTTTAATTTATCTGTTTGTTTCTTTCTCTCTCTCCGTTGGAGGAGGGGGGTGAGGGCAGGAAGTGAGAGGCAGGAAGAGAAGATCAGATTGTTCCTGTTTTGCTGTCTCCAAAATGTTAAAACTTGACGGAAGCCAGGAGGAACTGTGTGTGTATATGAGGTGATGTGCGTGAGTGTATGTAGCTGTGTATGAACGCCTGTGTCAGCCCACAAGAGAAAAATAGGATGCAGAAACACAAAGGTCTATTGTCTCTACCCACTCACTGCACAAACATCCACATGCTGACACAATGATATCAGTGGCGGCTCCAGACCATTTTCATAAAGGTGGCCAGCCTGGGGCCAGTAGAGAGTTTGGGGTGGCCACTCCCCAACACCCCACCCGCGTGTGCCGTCACCACCATCACCCAACTTAGGCAGGCGGATTTTGTCTTTGTTAAAGCTTCAAAAAATTAATTGGACAATCACATCCATTTAAAAAAGTTACTCTGTTTTATACCCATTTTTTTTGAGAAAATACAGGCTGGGAGGAGGGAGGCACCCCTTAGAACTGCCCTTTAATGATGTATTTTCTGAATGCCATTCAAACAAAAAAAAAAAAAAAAAGATATCGCGAGACACAAATATATGCTCCTAAATCCAAAAGCACAAAAAAGAAACAGTCAGGCCTAACTTTTTATTAAAATAGTTCAATGTATACATTTAGAATATTACAACACCCACCTTTTTGAGATGTGTTGCTGCCATCAAATTCAAAATGAGCTAATATTTTCCGTGAAATAGTGAAACTTCTGTTTCAACATCGGAAATATTCTATTGTGAATATGGGTTGACAAGATTTACGAATCATTGCATTTTGTTTTTATTTACGTTTCACACCCAACTTTTTTTGGATTAGGGTTCGACATTTATAAAATAATGTAGCTTCCTTTTGTCTACCTACCTAACTGTATAAGTCCCACCATAACCTTATTCTAATCAGTGATGAATGTAGATACTTACAGAGCTGTGTGTGATTTTTAATTATGTTTGCCAGCACCTTGTGTTCTAAGGATCTATGTCAAAGAATGAGTATAGTTTATGATGTTATCTTCAGTCATGTCCAGTAATGTTCCCACCATGCTTTATCCTATGGGACACTGGGGAAAAACTACTACTGTGATCTACAACAGATAAGGGTTAATATACTGCAATTCATCTTAGTTGAATTAAACAGATCTTTTTAACGAATATGACCTTTAAGTGTTATAACCAAGCTAACCAGTTTCCAGACAAATTGTGTGGTACTATGTTTCCTGATTGGATGTATTTAAAAAAAAAAAAAAAGTGACAATGATTCAGACTAGTCATTTCACATTTTGGTGATTGCAACTCACATGGACTGAATTCCTATTTTTAAAAAAAAAGCTGTGAGGGTTGTTACTTTAATGCATGTTAGCATCCTAATGACGGCATTTGGCCAGTATTGCTATAGACTCATGTTACAATGCAAGATAAATTGATTAATGATTTATAAGCCAGTCTAATGAATCTTGCCTTTCTGCTGGTTACACTCTGCAGTTAAGGTATAAGGTATCATTTTCCATTGCCCATTCCCACTTTCATAACATTTATGAAACAAGGAATTTCCTGAATGCAGTTAAGAACAAGAAAAATAATATTTTTTCTATACTTCCATCATATCACTAAATCCGTTTCATCTTAATCTCTGTGGCAGCAGGGATACAGTGAGCAAAGTAAAGTTCCATCAATCTCTTTATAGATGTTGCTTAATGAAGGCCTTAGACAACCCTGCACTCCCAGAATGAAATAGAGGCCCGGTACATGCAGGAATGCAGTCAACAGAGGAGGAGGAGGAGGAGAAAAGAGACAGAACAGAATAAGGGATGAAAGAAGGAACTGGGGAGTGATAAGGTGAGAGGGCAGGAGATACAAGGTTTGTCTCTAGGAGGGAGGACGAATAAGCAAGAGGTTACCAGGGATGACAGGAAAGAGGGCTGGGGAAAACCAGAAAAGAAAACCTAAACATCTTAAAGTGCCTTGCAAAGCTGTCAGGTCATTTAGTTTATATGTTTAGGGACAGTGTTGGAAAAGCTGCTAACAACAGCGTAAACCCTCGCTTTTATTTTAAACATGGACTTTCTGCCCACTTATGTTTAATGTTTTATTTTCCTCTGTAGATCTGGTTTTGGCTACTACAGTTAAAACTAAAAATGGAATATTTTTGAATAGAGTTTGGTTCAGTGGCTTTGGAAGCAGAATGAAAGAGGCTTAGCCTCAGTCTGCAAAGTGAAAGGCTTTTCGTATGCCAACATACTATATGATTAACCGTTTTGGTTGGTCTTGGCAAGTGTGAATGCAGAGGGACGTATGGTTTGTAAACCAGGACCAGTGTGTAAGCTCCCAAATTTGTGCTGAAATGTCAGGTCCAATTAAAAACAAATCACCAAACAGTCATGGCCTACAGAGTGCAAATATATTTAATGTGTGCAGGTACAAAAATGCCATCAGCATTTCTAAACAGCAGGAGTGTAGCCTACACCCTGACCTGCAGACTTGGTGCTTTACCTACATTACACCTAAACACCATGCCAACATTTTCTTGTACATGCTGTCACGGTTCTTTGTTTTTTGGAGAAACAGCTGACATCCTATCTCTATTATTTTTGCAGTATCTGCAATAAACTTTATTCATAGAGCACTTTGCTTTTCAAATACTAATGAAAAAAAAGATGATGAAAAGACAGACATAAGGACTTCATCATATATGAACATCCCCCCCAACAGACATTAGGATCTCTTAATAGGTTGTCATGTGACACCTACTACCACAGCGGTTCCAGTAGCAATAACTCCTCTGCACCTGTCTGGGGCTTCTAACTGCCACAGCCCCCCTGAGTCCAAATAGAGATGAATATCTGCCAGGGTGACCTGTGTTTTTATCTTGCTAACACGAGTGAGTGCTGTATAGACATTAATGTTAAACTTTTTGTGACATATAATGGAAAACCCATCATTTTAGGTTTTGGGATGTTAATTTGAAACATAAGGAACTGGTAAATCAGTCTTTAGTCTTTAAATGACATAAATACCTGGCTACTGCTCACATTTATTTCCTAGAGATTTTATTGTTAAAAATGACACAAACAAGCTTTTAGTATTTACTGTTTAATAAAATGCTGAATTAGTGGAATTTGGCTGGGTAACCCATGAGCGGTAATGCTCAAGACAGTTGGAGACTATAGTGCTGCCATGTGAAAGAAAAATGAATACATTTTCTGGGATAGGAGTTACCCTTGTTTGGATAGGATATTTTTTACATCAGAAACCACATCTATACTAGTTAGTGAGGTAATGCTGGACCCGTGCGAGCCACATGGTGTTGATATGGCATTAGTTCAATCAGGAGTTATGGCAGGGCTTGGATGTCTAAATGTCGCAGATACAGTGTCTGCCAACTTATCATTCTGTTGCTCACCTAACACTCTGCTGTGCATGTCCACAAAATACCAACACAAGCAGTTGCCATGGCAGTGACTCCCACTATTTTGGTCCAAGCTCACCCCACCTCTCTCTTTTTTCTCTTCTCCTCTTTCACCAGGTGTTCAAGTTTTAAGAAACTCATATTCTTGGCCCCTCTTGTCTTGCGTTACCTGCCCCCTTTTACTACATGGCACTTGTGGCTACTTTAGTGGCCTCGGTGGGGTTCCCCATAGACAGGTGGAGCAGTCTGGGAGTACTATACTCACCACAGTATTTTACCTTAGGAACAGCGAAGCCTCATCCTGCATCATGTCTGAAGATTTGAAGTGAGATGTTATTAAGAAACAATTTGATTATATTGTGTTACATAAGTACAAAAATCACTTTTTAAACATTTCTAAACTCTCGTCAAACTATCGAGGCACAGCTTTTTACTCATTGAGTGGGGAAATAAGGTAACAACTTGAGTGATGGTGAGAGATTTTCGGTTTCTTTAGCGGAAACTGTTTAGACAGTTGGTAGCAATGGCAGTGACATACGCTCACCTGCTCTGACTTACCGCCACTACTCTTTGTGAGGCAAGTAAGCAGATATTTGTGGATACTGCATGTGTTCGTGTGCCAGTCACTCAAAGGGCCTTTGATGGTGCCATGCAGGTAGTCTGTGTTTGATTGTGTGTGTGCTGTTATCAGATAAGAAAAGAAGATTCTCATGTGGGATCTCAGTGTTTTTTCCTTGCAATTCCTGGTGGAAAAATGTGGGACAAATAAATAGCTCCCATCATTACCTAGCATCAACTGTAGTGTATGTACCATTTTACAGCCCATGGGATTTTGATAAGATCTTGTGAGCTGTACTACATAGCAGGTCAGAGGTGCATTTGTTATTTGCAAACTTAGATGACATTGGCACTTCTTCTATATTTTCCTGGCTATAGTGGCTCAGCTCCAGGGGCATGCAGATAGTGGCTGCTCACTAACAATAGCTGAATAAATGATAGCAGCAGCCTGTGAATCTCAGCCTGGCTTGCGTAAAACAAGGGTCACATTCAGTTGACAGTTGGTGTAATTCCTTCACTAAAGATTTGGCATTGAAATGATATCATTTGGGGTACGCTCCCTTTGCTCAATTCAATCTTGTGTGGATTGTTAGTCTGATTCAAGTAAAAAAAAATTACTGGAATAGCAGTATTTCAACATTTTCACCAATTACTGAATTACACCATCTTGTAGCACCATTACAAATGAAGAGAGGCATAAATAATTTAGCATGATGTGCCCCAATTGAAACATTAATATGTCAATAAAATTATCTAATAGTCAGTTTAGTTACTGTAACCTCCCTTCAGCACAATACAACGTTTAACATTTTCTTCCTTTGGGTAAAAGGAAGTTTGACGCTCAGACCAGTGAAACAGCCTTTTCAGCTAACACTTATGCTGTAAGGGTGAGCGTATATGGGAAATAAAAAGGCTAAGCATTTAAAATTGCCAAGGTTCTTGGATGTAGATCTAATGAAACAGTTGAAAAATGAAAAATCTTAGTTATTACTACTAGCAGTAGTTGTTCTTTTATTCCTCCATCCAACTGTCTGTGTTTATTTTTTGGACAACTTATCCTGTTAAGGGTTGCAGGGTTGGTAAAGCACTTCCTGTCTTTGAATGAGTGACAGTGGACACCCTGGACAGATGTGATCATAAATGACAAACAAGCCATTCATGGTCACGTCTTTGGATTGTAAAAGAAAACCAGAGTAAAAACACAAGCTGGAGCAGAACATGGAAACTCCGCACAAAATGGCAACAGCTGGCAGGTGGATTTGAACTGCAGCACTAACCAAAATCTGAATGACCTCAAAACCCTTAACAACTTGAGCGGTATACATACAACACCCTCCACTAATTACATAAAACCTACTGTGTAGAAACACATACAAATACATAAGACAATTGTGTCAGATTATACCCTGTAAAATCCATAATCTGCCCCCCCCCCCAAAAAAAACATTTTAACACAGCTCAATTGACATTTAATGATTTAGGCGTCACTGACATTGAAATACATTTGATTTAAGAGAAGGACAGGCCAATGGAAGGTTTATATGAAATGGTCTTTGTTAGCACCAGTGCTGACACCCCAGGGCATCCCTGTGTGAATGGGAGGCAGGATGAAGTGTTTTTTTTTTTTTCTAAACCAGAGGACAAACTTCCATGTCTACAAATACGTCAAAGTTGGCAGGTGCAAAGTGTGTGTGTGTAAGTGTGTGTGTGTGAGTAGATTAGATTTGTGAATGCATGTAAAACAGAGGTGTGAATATTATCTAAATGTGTGTGTGTTTGTCACATAGACACATTCTATCCATGGAAGGAAGTCCATGCTATGCAGGACTGTGACACTAATAAGGAAACAGGCCAGTGGGACAATCTGACTTCCCAAAACACATTCAAACAGAAAGGCACACAAACACAAACTCTCTTCCCCAGGTGTTAAGAAACCCCCTCTTGGCTCTTTTTCTTCAACTGTTCATCCATCTTTCTCCGGGGACAAATGAGTTCCTTTGGCGTGACACTGAGACAAAGAGCAGACGGAGCCTGACCTGCGTCACAGTGCTCAGTCTAAAAACGCTGTCATTACTCCCTTCACTACTCATCCTTGATCTTTCTGGCTAGTTTCACAGACTGCGCAGCTGAATGCAAGACAAATCTCAGTGAAAGATCTGGATTTCTTTGCAGAATTTTCTTGTAGAAGAAATACGTTCCAAAATTAATTTTATTGTTGAGGTGAATGTTAACATGCTAACACGTTATACCTGCTAAACACCAGATGGTAACATCCCAGTTCATCAAGGGCGCTCAAAATTTGCTCCAACATTTAAAGAGCAATGAGCATCCCCACAGATAAGATCACGAATGTCAGATGAGACGTCAACGGTGTAATTAAAACACAGAAAGTAGTGTACTCAGTCCATTATGTTTCTCTCTAATGACTCTTTGTCAGCTGGACATATACAGTAGCACAAATCAGCACATGCAGTACAGTACAAAATGTGCATAATGATGGTCTAGTACACACTAACAGTGACTCTTTAATACCTGTGTAAACACTTCATGGTCACAGTTTAAACAGCTTAAGTGCTAAGAGGTGTATCTTGCATTCGCTTATGTAAGGTGTTCTGCTGGTCTCTCAGAAATCAGTGTAATGAGAAGAGTCTGTTCTTGGTGATAACAGATAAGACTATTTACATTCAGTCTCTCTGTGAACAAGTCAGAGCTCCAGTGTTTGTCCGACACCGGAATGTATATATTGTCCTCATGAACCAGTTCTTAATGTCTGATTGTGTGTGTAAATGTGCAACAGACAGAGCTCCACACACAGCTGCTTGCCTTTGTCTCTGTCCTGTGTACTGTCCTGTGTGTGTTTGGGTGTGTATGTAAAGGAGATATAATAATGACATAACAAGGCACTCAACCTGACCAAACAAAGGTTCGTGTTGGCTCATTTTTCCCTCCCTGAGTAAAGTTAATGTTTCTAGAGTGAGTACAACATGTACCGTTGGGTGCAGAAGTTTGAATCCCTTTTATTTTGGAGAAAAAGAAGCGCAACACCAAGAATTTTCAACATATTTATGTATGATGTATAATATTTATTTATTGCACAGTGTGATGGTAGAAATTTGCCTTCATTAGAAATTAAAGTTAATTTTTGTAAAATGTATAAAGGGGATTTTTGCACTGGGAGCTAAATGTGTATTATTACGTTAGGGCTAAATTTGTTTCGCCTTTTACTGTAAGCCAACAGTTTTTCATTCGTTTTTGCCATTTCAAAATAAATGGATGCAAACTTCTGCAATCAACTGTATTTAGTCGATATCTGATTTGATGGACCACATTTTCAGTGGCAAACAATCCTTACCACAACATGTTTTTTCTTACTTCAGCGTCAAACTATTATGTTTATTCCTGCAGTGACCATAAAATAGCAAAAATAAATAAATAAATGCTGAACCAGAAGGATCTGCATTTAGGACTCAAAAATCACATGTTCTCACTTGTCTAAAGTGGCTTCTTGACAGGCAGATTTTGATAAAATCGTTTAAAACTTCCGCCTTACCATATTATATTTTAGGTGCACAGAATTCTGTTTATTATTGACAAACTAATGATGATTAATAGTGGGAATGTTTTGCCAGAGCCATTGTGGATGAAAAGTCCCTAAATTCCTTCAAAATATAACAAGTTCAACATGTACAGTTTTATGACAAGTTGGACCAAGTCCATCTGAGGAAGGTTGTGTGACAGAATCAAAAGCTAACAAACTGTTAAATGGACCTGGGGATCAGATTGTTTTCAATTTCAGCTCCCTTTTTTGAAAAATGTTTATCCTCTTTTGCCTTATCCTGTAAGCTTGGGGGTCACCACAGGGGATCATGTGGTGCACACAACCAAAACATTTAATAATTTATCTCTTCACTCCAAAAGAATCTGGTGACGGGTAAATGCTTTTAGTGCTTTCAGTTTGAATCATGACTAACTGCACAAAATTCAGCCATTTTAAGAAATTCAGATTATAATTCATATAATCCATATTTGATTTTAGCTAAGCATACACTTGCAGTTTAGAATAAATAAATTAATTGTAGCTGATGCAAAAACAAATGCAGTATCTACACATTTAGAACATTCACTTTTCATTTATTACAGTGTTTTATTAGACTCTTTAAGACTTGAAAATTCAAATAATTAAAGGCTTTTCAGTTAAGATGATATATTGTGGGATATAGTCATTTGTATTGCTGCTTTTCTAAGCTATTAGTTATAAATGACAATATAGATGGTTACATAAGCTGTTGTGAATGATGCTTTATGCATTAGCATAATTTGAAGCTACAGCTTTTCACATTTTTTGTCAAATGAATATGCTCCATCACGTATCATAAGGTGGATAAAGATATTCACTTCTTAAAGCTATTGGTGTGAGGCTCACACAACTGACCAATCAGAAGGGCCAATGCTTTTGGCTTGATTTGTAAGTTTATTTGCATTGTGTATGGTAATTACCTCAACGTCTGCACAGCGAGATGTATTTTAAGGGGTGAAGCAAAGCTGTATCAGAGCAGGGAGGACTGGTTCTGATTCACACATTAGTGTGAGTTTACAATAAGTTGCACTCTGTAGCTTTAATAAAGCTGAAGCTCATCTTCTGTCAGTAACTAAAGGACACTTTATTCTTCCATAACAAGTCCTCAGCACTTGACCTTGAGATACATTCCTGAGGCTGTCATGCTAAACTGAGATCTGGTACACACCCGAACAGTGTTTCAGTAAGCTTTCCATTGTAATTAATATTTTATTTCTGTTATGGCATCTGCCATAAATCAGCTTAGAATAATCCTGGGTAATGACAAGTATTCAACTGATCACGTTTCAATATCTGTGACACAAGCTTGTTTGTCGAGAGAGTCAGACCACTGTCATTTATCCTTAAAGCCCCTTTTTTGTTATCTTCAGTTTGGGAAGGCCAGAGCAGCAGCATGGTCTATTATTGAGAAACGAAATGTATTCCTCAGCTAGACTAAATTGGTCGGGAGATCTGGATTAAGAATCTGTGCCATCGCTACCAAACAAATACACTTTTATGGTTAAACGTGCTTTTTTTGTGTGTGTCCTTCTTCCAAAGAAAACAGCATGACTGATTTTCTGGGATGTCTGATAGGACCCACATTTTATTTTTAAATTCTTGTGACTCAGGCAAAAGTTGAAGTAGTGGGCTTATGCAGCTACAGATAAGTAGAGGTCAATGTCATTTAACCAACATCATCCACAGTTTGGGGCCTTGCATATCAGGAACTAGAGTAGCTACTCCTTTAAAGGAGGTTTGGTTATTAGAAGGTTGAGTCATGAATACTGGACCTTCTGCTACTCTTCAAAGCAGCTTCCTTAGTGAGAGGTGGACAATATGCGCTGGGTAGCACGTGTACATCATCAGTAGGACGCATGGTCTTTAACACGTCTAATTCTGGATTGATCACACAAAATGTGACCACTATCATTTTCCAACCTTGTCAAAGTTGCTAATTTAACCCTGAACATAATATTTCTCCCACTTTAACCACAAAAACACAGTCCAACCATAAGGGTACTACCGGATCAAATACTTAATTTGTCCTTAATGCCTTTCAAAACAATTACAGATTAACAAATTATGGTTTAGTTTAGGGGCCTTGTTATGTTGCTGATGCTCTGATCAGTAAATGTTGCAGTATGTATGCAGTGGGCTGTGGTACATGCCTGAGAAAGAATAAGATGTGATGAGAGAGCTGGTTGTCCCCACTTTGTTTTTTCATGCATTGTGACACCCACTGTCCAAACATTATTACAGTCAGTTTCATTATGTGTCACACACAGAAATACTTTGGAAACTAGATCCAAGTTCAGAAGAAGAGTGGGAATCATGGCCGGATATAAAACCACAACAGTCATCGTACAGTCCGGACTTTCTCAGCCCTCTATTCCGTTTCAGTGACACTGACCTGTTACTTTTGAAATGTAATGTGTATACAACCCCTGGCTACTTTGACAAATGCACGCCCCACTGTGTTCACATCCACAAGTGTGTGTCTTTACCAAATTCTTGTTTGCCCAAACGGCAACCTGCATCAGTCCCCCTGTGTACATGTTTCAGGTGAGTGTGAGTGTGCGCGCGTGCACACGTGTTGTTACAGATGTGGGTAGCTGTTTGTTTGCTGTCAGGGAGAAGGTGACGAATATCACGACCCTCCCCTAAGCAGCCTTCTCTCCCGCTCAGCTCAGATCTAACCGCTGTTTAAATGGCCTGAATCTTGGAGACAAGGTGACATCAGTCATATTTTCTTCCAGAGCTTCAGCTGCAGTTAGCATTTGTCTGCAAATGCTAAGAAGTTTAAGATGATCGCAATATCAGTCTTCTTACACTTTACTAAAGCCTCTGCCACCAGTCTGTCAGTGGAGATAGTCTTGTTTTATTTGTTGTGGAGACTGGGCTGCGATGAAAGATTTTCCCACACAAAGAAAAAGTGAGTTGAAGGGTTTGTGGTTACAGCTTTAGAGCACATAAGTTTGACTCCCTCCCAAATTTAACTTCTGCTTTTTCCCTCCTTGCACACACAAAAGAATATTTTCCAGACTTTTTATTTCAGAGGAGGAATAGGTATATTAGCTAAAGCTGAAGCTTCGACCTGAGAAATGTGGAAGATTAGAAAAGCCTCTTAAAGCATTTGCTGTATAGTCATAATACAATACAGTATTGTACAATGAAAAGCAGCAATAGTCATCTCTGTGCTAAATACAGAAACGTTAATAAATACCTTTACATTAGAATAAAACAAAAGGAAAAAAGAAGCATAAAAAGGCAGCGCTAGTGTTAGTGTAGTGATATATTTTTCATACCATTTTATTAATGAGACTAGGCTTAAATACATAAATACTCTGTATCATATAGTGGTTCAACACAAAAAAAACAAAAAGTAAATATTGTAACCATAATTAAGGTAGGACTGTTTTATTGGACTGTATAAACTACTGTACATATACCTCTGCAACTACAGATTGTTATTTTGGTAACCATTTACCTGTCAATAATTTGGTCTATAAAAAGTCAAAATAGCAACAACAAAAAAACCTTGTTTGTGTCAGACATCTAGTTTTATCCAACTGACAGTCTTAAACCTCAAATTCTAATTATTAAGCTTCTGCTACCACAGTATTTTCTGCATTTTTCTTAAAGGGCAACTTCTCCAAATTTCTACTTGCTCTCTATGGCTTTATTTTAGGGTGTAAGTGTATATTAATGCTCTCAAACCATTTCAAATTTTTATTTCTTTGCTTCTAACTGTAAACGTCTCCTGATGACATCACAAGGAGTTTTTTTTTTTTTTTTTTTTTTTTTAATCATTAGGAGTTCAGATGATGGCATCTGGAGGAGCAGTGAAAAAGAAAGTCGACCATGATTACAAACTCCAGTGTGAGCGACAAGATGACATCATCTGAACTAAAGGTTCCTCTAAATTATGTCATCTGCAGCCATTTATTAGCTGGAAGGAGAGAGAGATTTTGATATAGGGAAGTCAATGGGAACGTTAATGACATTTGTATGTAGAACAACAACAACAAAAAATAGCATCCTTTATACATCTTTTTTCCAATGAACAGATTGAATTAACTATTGGTTTGCAGCTCAAAAGGAAACCCCAGGTGAACCTCTGGAAACTCTGCACCGGAGACAGAGAGATGGAGAAGGAAAGTAGGAGATCTGTCTAAAAGATGATTGTATCCAGCATCTTAGATGTTCATCTGTTTGCTGGAAGGCCAAACACATGGCACCTCTTCAAAACAGAAAAAAAAAAAAGTTCACTTGCACTTAGATAGGAAAAATATTGTAATTAAGCAGAATTCCTTTATTTTTTGCCAATTCAAGTTAAGCTGTTTAAATTCATCCAGATTTGTACACTAATTCTCACCAATTCTTCCCAGACACTGATTTGCATTCAACAGTTTACATTCTTCTGACAGCTCAGTGCTGACATTCACCTTGAAAGAGTTACACAAGTAAATGCTAAATGGTCTGCACTTTTCAACCTATTGGTACTTAAAGCGCTTCACTTGGAGCACCTAAGCTCAAGCACACTTTGACATGTGACTGGAGGAGCTGGGGATCAAACCAGCAACTGGGGGGGATAGGTGGATAACTGCTTTACCCCCTGTGCCAAATTTGCCCCAGTGTAAAGTAATACTCCCCTGTAAAGATAACACTTCCCTAAAGTTTGCTTCAAGAATGTGGTTCTTTGTCTAGTCTTTGTAGGGCGATTGATGAGTTGGGCTGCTACTCAAACTTTTGAGAGACAGAAAGAGATGGAGGGAGATATGTGCCTGTTTGTACAGTGGAAATTTGTTGCGTAAGGAATCGGAGCATTACCACATGATGACGAGTATGTCAGTGCCATTGCCATACTCTCTGTCCTTTGGATGTCTCTGTCGCTCTTATTAGTGGTTTTGGGCTATACTTGCAATGCTTTTATTGATTTAGATAGTTGCATAAGTTTATTTGTTGTGAAGAAACCAATGGGACCAAGTGCTTAGGAGTTACTGGCCTAAGTTAGTTATTGTGGTGCCTGAGTTGTCAGTATCTGTCCTCTCATGTGTGACTAGTATGAATACACACAATACAAAACATTGCGTTCCTTATTTAAAATGAATGAGGTGGCCAAAACATTAGCACAACCTCTTTCATCATTTCAGGAGATTAATATGCTCCGATCTGCACTGTATGATTGAGGAAATGAAAGGCCTGTCAGATCTCTTCTGCAGACCAAGCAGGAGCTGAGGAGACAAACACGGGGTTTTGGTTAGTTTTAAAGAATAAGGCCTTACCCTAATGTGCTCCCTCATGTTTCCCCTTAGAACAGTCCTAAGAGGTAATGAATTAAATGGGACAACCCTTCAAGACTTTTGTATGTCCTCAGAGCCAAAAGGGGGATTCTCAGGAATCAATATGGAAAATGAATGTAAAGTTTGATGTTAGTTTACTATCTGGCTTATTGACATCAGTTAAATTGATACCAGCTGTTTTTTTTTTGGTGTTTGTTCAGGAAATGTACATAACACATGGAACAATGTTTAAGAAAGAATCGTTGACCAATGGCCTCTGAAAACCCTCCGTTTGAAGGCCTACATGGGACACTCCTAAACTACATTTGCACATGCAAAACCAAGGGGTTACTGCCAAGGGGAACTGAAACTGAACCAAAAACTGAGAACTTCCACTCAATTCAGTGTGAAACAAAACTGACTTTTCAATAAACCTGCTTTATGGAATCCCCCCAGGAAGTTTTAAATGATATATGATGAGAATACTTGATTCTTTTTCTTCAATCTGAACTTGTTCTTGTGCATTACATGAAGAAACAATTTTCTCCACTCGATCAGTAACTACCCACTAATAACTAACTACTAATATAAAAGTCTCAAGTAAACACTTGTGCTATAACTACACCTGGACTTAATTTAATGAAAGCAGGTGTAGACACCCTCAGGTTTCTATTAATACATTAAAAGGAAATTTTGGCACATCCTGTGTATTGCTTTCATGGTTGGTTTCTGTTGACAATAAGACGAAACTTTAACAGTCTGATAATCCTACATGTTTTAAACCTTCTGAATTACTTTGAACCATTCCTGCCACCGTTTACAGGCCTACTTTTTACCTACTACTTATGCTAGTATGTCAAGAGTAGGCCTGTTACACTGCTAAAGCAATCACTGTCATGTTGCCCAAAAATCTAAATATTTAAGATTTTCCTTTAGACTGTTGCTTTCTGTTAACTTGTTTGCAACTTGTCTTATTGATAGTCATAGTCATAAATATACTCATGATGAAAATGCTGTGTTCCCAGATCTTACAGTTTTTCTGCAAAGTAAAATGTTTTATTAACAATAGAAATCACAGTCAAAATACGGAAACATTAAGAATAAAAGTTGTGATAAAATGCTTTTCTTTAGCAAATACAGTATCTCCGCGTGTGCCAATGTTATACATGTTGCAACAAGCAGGGTTGTCTTTGTAAAATATACAAAGATGATTGACTTGCCTTCTATAGCATTAGTTCACATTTCACCATCCCTCTGCTCTCAAACTATCAAGTGTCAGTGAGGTGGGTTAAAAGGAGTCAGAGTTTGCCATACATACTGTGACAACAAAAAGGAATTTATTTCGAAAAAGTGACCTCAAGTATTCTCTTTATGTCGTTATCGGCAAACATTTTTTAAAGTCAGACATAAGCTTCTATTGTGGTACTTAAACGTAATCCCAATGTTGAAGCGTGGCCAGAAATGACAGGCATGACCCCTGCTTTACAAGTCTCCAGGGTCATAAACAACCTGCAGTGCCAAGTATTTACCCTACTCAAACCCACTAGCACTCTCATGGCTCTGAGCCAGGGGAGATCCAGAGATGAGTTTTAGGAAAAGACTCACACACACCATGTGTGAAGCATTTGGTAAACCGACACCGCTATTAGTGCGGTTCTGCTTGTTGGTTACCAGCACAATGATGATATAGACAATAGCTCAGAACATAAATTCATGATTGGAAATAGGAGGAAGACTTTTTCCCAAAACTGTTTTGGCCCTGGCAGGTCTGTATCATTTTCCAGTTTGTAAAGAAAGCTACCGGTATCTGTGTCCTTTCCCTAAAGGCCGGCACACACATGAATGCAATTCAGTCGTGACGAATGGTCACACCTAGTTGGTCCCGGTCAGTGCCAGTCCGGCCTAGTCGGTGCTGACATTCGGCACAGACGATCGTTAAGTGTGCGGCGTCTAAAGATTGTAGCCTTTAATTTTAAGACCCAGTCACTGCCAGTCGTTCTCAAATCAATTAGCTTAAACAAGTTTAATATTTACGACCGGCATCAGCGTGCACCCACCTACCAACCATAGGGTCAGAGGTTTGAACCCCATTTTTTCCGACAACATGTCGAAGTGTCCCTGGGCAAGACACTGAAGCCCCAACAGCCCATTCCCATCCCCAGCCGTGCAGTGCCACTCCCAAGCCCGGTAGAAATTGGGAAGGGTTGGGTCAGGAAGGGCACCTGCCGTAAAAACGGTGCCAAATCAACATGCAGACAAAATGAACAGCTATGACGGCCCTGAACTCACAGGATGAGTATCTACAGCTTTTCCTGAATGTAGCACTGTTTTATAAAAGGTATTTTACTTTCATTTCTCTCTGTAGTCTGCGTTGTCCTCGCTTTTACATCTGGGATTTTGCTGCTTTTTTTTTTTTTTTTTTTTTTTGGTCTTTTGTGCTTTCACCTACAATTTGTAAAGTTAAAAATTCCCCAGTTTCCACCATATTAGTTTTGGTACAAGAACAGTGGCGGTTGTTCCCGACCAATCATTTAAGTGTGTTGTCCCCAGTTTACTCAGTGGTTAAGTGTGTGCTACTTCCCGAATATCAGAGACTAGAAATCTGTGATGGTTGTGGAAACAGTGTTTATTTGTGAACTGCCGTGTCGTTGACGGTCTTTGCCAGTCCTTAAGTGTGTCCCCAGCCTAAGAGAGGTTGAATGAGCTCAGAACCAGCAAAAAACATAATGTCAGTTGAGGTTGAGACCTTTATACAAACCAGATGTCAGAAGTGCTGTTGATTGAATTCAACTTCCTGACCTCTTTTATACAAGCAACAAAGACACATGAAACAGGCTACATGTCACAAAACTACACTAAATTAATTTTACACATAACTACAAAACTTTTGTACAGAACTCAAATTTTATTGAACAGTCATGTCTTGTCTTTTGTTTTGCTTGTTACACCTTTGAAAGAGTTTATTTTCTCCAAGTATTTCATTGCAGTTCCATTCCTCTAAGCCTTATGAAAGCAAACCAAAATCTGGACTGTGGTCAGCCACAGCTCCATCGAATTATGTCACCCTCACTTATCCCACAATGTAAGTCACGATGTCATTCACACTCTGGAAAACAATTCTTCCACATCTGGTGTCGAAAGTTAACAGAGTCTGAGTCAAAAGTCTTCACTAGACTAAAATGTCTACCAAGTTTATCTTATGTATTTAAAACCATTTTACTGAAATGAATTTACCAATTAATCACTTTACATAAAATTACTATCACTTCCCTTTTTCACCTAAAGAGGTGGCTTTTCATAGAAGGAGGATTAAGTGTTTTCACTTTAGTTCTGTTTTTACTTTTTCCACATATAAAAACCATAAATGGATCCACACTTCTTGCTAAAGGAACTTAGTTTTCTGTGAATTTGATCCAAAACTCTGCACCCAAGTAACATTTCACTCTCTCTAAGCAAATCCATATTGAATTTCCAAAGAGCTGTCAATGTGTCACTTTGCCTTGAGTGACGACTGAAAGCCTAGCAAATGAAGTCCATGTGTTTTTATACCATTTTAACCTGACGTGAATCCATTCCAGTTGTTGTTTTGTTATTTCACTTTAACCGATGAGTCTAATTCCATGCCGGGTTTTAGCTGCGGCCTGCCACAGATAGAGAGCAGGTTCAGAAAGCTGGAAGCATGCACTCTGCAAGTATTTGAATTATGCCATTGACGTCAGCACAGTCATAAAGTAGACGGCTGCCCTTCCCCTGAAGTATTCCCTTGCCAGCAGGACTGTTATGCTCAGCACAGATGGATTCAAACGCTCTTC
Organism: Channa argus; assembly: GCF_033026475.1. Classification (NCBI taxonomy): domain Eukaryota; kingdom Metazoa; phylum Chordata; class Actinopteri; order Anabantiformes; family Channidae; genus Channa; species Channa argus. The sequence continues at coordinate 18,328,923 of NC_090204.1, forward strand.
TCTTCACAGACAGGCCCTTTTGTTTTGGTGTTTGGGAAGCAAATACCCTCCAAAACGATTAAAAAAAAAAAAAAAAAAAAAAAAAAAAAAAACTGCCTATGCCCAGTTTGTGGGACACGAGGACACGAAAGCCACCTTTTAAAAATCAGCAATAAAATGGCCCACTTGAAATTAAAATCTTCTTGATTATTATCAACAAAGAAAAAACTGCCAAATCATGGTTTGGCTGCCAAATCATGATTACTCTATGGCAACGTGGCTGATGCAAGTGAATCCAAATGTCTTTGTTTTATCTGAAACTGCTGTTAGACCATGCATGCCACATGCCTATTTAGTAGTTTCTTGGGGAGAACTTTTATTTAATCTTGATTCAATCAGGAACTTTCATTAAGCCAATATGAACACATAATCAATCTTGTTCTGCATATTAACCATTGCCAGTAGTCTTAATCGTCTTAATTTGATTTTGTTATGTGGTCTGGGAACCACACAAACACACACACATATGTATGCAGATACTCTGATTTGGACTGAAAACCCCCACCCACCCCCCAGTTTGTCTCAACTGAGTTTGATACGTTACTGGATACACTGATTCGTGCTCATTGCATGCAAGCCCCTCATCATAGAAACCCCGGGTTGCCTTTCCTCGATCCACTCATAAAGTCTACATTGGCCGGACCTAGACTTGTCTGAATAATTGGCCCAGTTTCAAAGCCTGCACGCTAAATACGGTCAAGATCATGTTAATAAGACACTCATGTTTTTCTTGACAACAGTTCAACAACAGCTGGAGAAGGGACCAGTATGATTTCTTGTTGGCCTCAATAAAATGTTATGCAGACATTAAAGCCAAGAAACAGAAGAGGCATGACACCTGAACTGTGTCTGTCTACTTGCATGTGTGCCCACAGAGGTTGTTTACTTCCTCATTATTTGAAATAGGACTTGTAAAAGTGATCTGAGCCCTGGTTTAGAAAGCTCATGGGAGGTGCCACACCTTCCATGTTTTCGAGATGTAAAATAACTGAAGTAGAACAGCACTTAGGAGCCAAGTTGCTCTGACTCATTTATAACACGACATAGATCTTTTTTCCCCCCCAACTTAATAATAAAAGAATGGTATATATACTATTTTCCACACTTTGTTTTAATGTGAAAGAGATGGTCAGTTTAAAGACTAAAGATGAGAAAACTGTCCACTAGCACCTGGTCAACATGTTAGTTTTATGTATTTACTTTCAGTTTTTTTGCAACGCTAACTAACTGCGTCATACAAATATTTGATTGGTATCCAACGTCTCAATCCAAGTCTCGGACAGAAAGCAAATAAGCAATTTTTCATGTAAATGGTCGGATCAACGAAATTACAAAACAAAAACATACCGTGTGCGTGTTCTCACCTACCTAGCCATGCAGGTAGTTTTGGTTTAAAACAAAATGTCTGACATTTCTGCCACAACTTCACTGAAATCGAGGTGCATTTAATAGTTTGTTTAGCTCAAAGCATTAAGTTGGTTTCTTTCATAATAAGCGGTTGACAGGTTGGTGTATGTGAGGTCTTAAATGCTTTGGCCACTAAAAACAAAATTACATTCACTGCCACTACTGGGCTGATCCCAAAATATAAAAGTTTTATTCAAATGTGGTCGGACTTTGATGCAAAAACGAGCAGACGTCCCCATGATATAATCGTTCGGCATGTTCACACTTCAATAAACATTAAATCTAAATAGTCTGATAATGATGAGCTCATTGACAGAAGTGGGAGGTGGTTGTTTTAGTTAAGCCAACAGCTGACACTAGCTTTTAGCTGGTTGCTCATTCTCTGGCAGAGAACTCAGCATAAAAAACCTAACAAAGCGTCAGTCCTGGGATGAAAATTAAAGATCTTTGAGCCTCAAAGACCTGCACCCTGGGGATACTCAGATCCATACTGTGTCTTGCACTTTAGCGGGGCCGCAGACTGAGATTGTATTAACTGATATAGTCAAACTTAGTGAAAGTTCACGCCAGACCGGCAGTTTTAGAGAAGGACATGTGAACCATGATCACTTCAGGAGAAGAGAGAGACACTAAGTATATTCTAATATTAAAATGTATTCTAATAAATATTATAGAAATATTTAAAAAAAAAAGTCACTGCAGTACATGTTGAGATGAGAAAGGAGGAGCTGCTCCATCTGATCTGTCACCAAAACTACGCACAATAATACATGACTGCAACCCACGATGAATAAAAACTAATCCAAGTAATTCACGTAACATTTAATATTTACACACAATTTGTTACAGTGCGCAGAATTTCCACCGTAGCATCTGTGTACTTTGTCCAACACTGGTGATCTGTAGACCTGTGGTTATAACTAGAGGAAGAGAGAAGTAGTAATGTAATCAATAATGAAAAGACTTTAGAGCTGATTGATCCCTGGTTCTTTCATGGAACAATGTTGGAATCAAAGTCAAATCTTGCGATAAAGCGCTGCACTTCAACAGCTCAACACTCCGATAGAGTGTCCACATGTCTGTAGACAAATGTACCAATTCATTTATTCAAGACGTGTTGCAGGGACCTATAATGGTAAAAGGTCTGCTCTTATGTAGTGCTTTTCTACCTATTGGCACTCAAAGCACTTTACACTGCTTCTTATTCATCCATTCACACTCAATCTCTCTCTCTCTCACACACACACACAAATGGGGGCCAACACTCACCGGGAGCAACTTGTTGCAAGTTGGATGTCAGTGTCTTGCTCAAGCACACTTCGACATGTGACCGGAGGAGCCGGGGGATTGAACCAACAACTGTGAGACTGGTGGACAACCGCTTTACCTTCCTGCGCCACAATTATAATCTAAATATCAAATGTTCCCTTCAAAATGATTTTGCAGTTTAGTTGCTTATGAACCTTTTAGGAGACGGGATGACTAACATGTATGAAACTAATGTAATCTCATCACGGCCCACGTCCGAGACAGAGACAATCTAAGAGAAACCTTATGTCCACCACATCGTCCGACAAAGTCAACATAAACACAGGGTTATGACAGCAGCTGTGTGACAGATCAGATTTAAAACTAGACAGTAGACATTCATTACTGGGGACGAGGACGACACCTTGCAATGCCTGATGGCAGAAGAACTGATGGTTGGATTTAATGAGCCCTTTTCTGAATCGAACACACTGGATTCCTGATGGCGTACCCCCAGTAGGGTATATCAGGCATATCGCACACAAAAATGACACTTTCAATAGCTACGTCTGTACTTGCAGGAGCATTAAAAGAAAAGCAAATAAAATCACTAGGTTATAAATTAAAATTCAGTTATACTTAATTTATTTGGCCACACAGAAGCTGAGCTGGGTGCAGCAGCAGCAGGGGCCATATTCTGGCTCATTCTGATTATGCTAATGTTTTCCTGAGGACTGTAGAAATCACATCATCATTGACATCAGATCCATTCCCTGCACAACCTCTGCAATTGTAACTCTAGACACTGCTTCAAAACCGAAAAAAGGAGCATTACCATTGACAGAAATTTGGCTAACAGAGGTTGATGGCACCTCAGATTCATGATAATCATCCCAGGGGGCAAATGCAAATCAGCATTACAATGAAGCCCATTCAGTTTAGTCAGTACTTTTGCTTCCAGTGTGGGGGTTCACCTTAGGTAACAAGCAGTGCATTTCCATGGACTTCAGTAACCAGGTTACAGTCTGTTCTCTCAGGATTTTTTTATTTATTTTTTAAACGGTCATGTAAACAGGAAAGCTGGTTTCCGAAATTGGGGTAGGGGATTAGAGAAGCCCTATTCTCACGGAGGTAGATTTCTCCAAGAGAATACCAATTTCTATGGCATGTACTGTATACAGGTTTCTAATTGGCTTTCTCCAACTGCGCATGTGCATAACAAAAGGCAGCAGACAAGAACACGCAGCTGAGTGCAAGGCTGAATGAATGGAGAGATTAAAAATGGGGCAATGCAACCTCATTTTTGAAGCAAAGTGCACCTAAAGTCAGACGGAAAATGTTACTAAACTGCCTCGTAAAAGTCGAAATAAGTCACTTTCCCTGCAGAGTTTTTAAAGTCCGACAGTTCCCGTTGTGGAGGAGCTCTTGAGCTTCGAGTCTCCCCCCCAACTAACGCCCCCCTTTACTAACCAGGTATCTTAAGTGCATGTAAATGCTGTTCCCCAATTACCCAAGAAAGCTGATTTCTCCAAGTAACCTTGTTATTTAAGTACATATACACGCTGAGACAGCCTGGCCTGCTGCCGTGTGTTTGGTGTGTGTACATTTGAGCGTATGGAAGCTGAGTGGGAAAACGAATACGTTTGTAAAAGCAGGAGTCAAAACAGACTGAGAGCACATGGAAGGCAGCACCTCAAGGACAAGACAGTTTTATAGTCACTGGTCCAAGGAGTGCTGTTGATAGGACATACAAACACGCTCAATGACGTCGGACGGGTTTATCGGAGGGAGCAAGCAGATGCAGACACAAAACACTGAAGATTTTCACCCCAGAACACGATGACCGGTCAGATAGCAGAGAACACTATACGCAGGACTGAGACATACGTCTGTGGTCTCCGTGAACCTTCAGGCTCCGTTATGTCAGACTGTCTCTGAGCTCAGTATACTTTATACACTGGCTACTCACAGTCACTTCCAACATGTATAAATCACTCTATAACTCCCTATATGTAAATAAGGATCCATATCTGAATTATGCAGTGCACAAGAAGCATCCACAATCTATGCAAAGCATGATGTGATGTTTTTTCTGCAGCTAAGAATAAAAAAAAGCAGACCACAGTTGATATTTGGTAGGATAGGTCTTTTGTGGCATAGTTGAGACCAAAGCCCCATTTGGACTGAATAACCATGTAGTAATAAAATATTTGTCATGCTCTCCTGTAACTAAATTTATCTGTACAAATTACATTTTAGCCATTGCTTAATTACAGTAAGTGGTTTCTTTACATGGCCACGCAATTGTTCAAGAAAGATTACATACTTTCTATGCTACGATAAAGCAGTCTTAATTTGTTTCAACAATTCCATCGGACCTTGAGCTTTAGGAAATGGACATTTTTCTCAGTTTTCTGATCAAACGAATGAGTTCACTAAGAAAACAGGCTAGTCGCAGTCACACCACCATTCATAGAAAGCACTTTTTATTCGGTGAACTGAACATATGACTGCCCAACATTGCTCCTGAGTATTTTCAGTGGTATAATATCACTCAATGTATTTATAAAGAGAAATAAATCCTGTTCAAATGGGGCTTGTCTGAAGAGTTATAGCCAGAATTTCATGGCCTTACATCCTTTTTCTACTGTTATTGCAATGATTCTGCAAGGGCCTGCTATTGCTTCCGTCCTTTAGCAGTCTGCACAAAACATAGTTCTAATACGAGACAAATATGTACTTGTTCAATTGTCTTCTTTCATCACATCAGAATTCTTCATCTGCGGGTTAACATCAAGAGTGCGTTACAGTGCAGATTAGTTCTTGGAGGGTCAATACATGAAAAATGCCCAAGTGTGTATTACCAACACTGTGTCCTAGAGCAGTAAAATGGGTAGTAAATCTAACCATTATGCCTGCACTAAAGCTTTGCTACAAATTCATAAGTGATGAAGCATGTGTAAATCCTCTTTTGCACTGGAATGCCCTCTCATTGTTTCTCTTCTGTTTATGATTTGCATCGACTGAGTCGTCTATTGAAACATTACTTTTGTTCCACCTCGTTGTATATCAGACAAAATCCCAAACTCATGATGTCACTTTGTCACTTCTCAAAACCTGGCTTACAAAAATGTTTCAATCAAAAAAAATCTGCAACCACAAAGTTCACCAACAGCATGTACCCTCTTCTCATAATGTGTCAATACTGGATTTTGCAATGGTATGAAGTCATATTGTAATTCAGCTTGTAACAATTCAAAGAGCAGCACTACAGCAGCCCACTGCATCAGCTTACCATCTCTGGTCTTTGTTAGAAAGCATTATGTAACCGCACAGAGCTTTTCAGATACACTTGTTCTGTTTACTGTGTAGCAAGAGAACCCACTAAGAGAGGTTTCCCCTCTTTCTCACTCTCATTCAGTAACCTGGCACTGCCGCCAATCGGCTCATGTCAAAGTTAGGTTTCTCTTTAAGTGTGCACGTTGTGGCTACGTCAGTTCTCTGGAAATGTTGCACATCACCCTGTAAAACCTTTGGGTTTGTGTGATGATGCATGCTAGGCTTGTAAAGGAAAGCAGATATTATGAGAGGAAAAAGGTTGATCCTGTGGACCTCTTATCCTGTATGCTTATGAGTCTTTCTACTGATGATTTTGTAGAAATGACTCTGTATAGTTAAATCTACCATCATGCAACAGGCAGGAAACTGACTCTGTCCCCATGAGATGATAATAGATGCAGCTGTCTCACTCTCACACGTTTGAACACACATAGCTTCTGCATTTCTGCTCTGGTGTGTTGTGGGCCCACATGTCTTTAAATAACCTGGTAGCACCGTAGTGCCTGCGTTGTACTTAGATGTATATTAATCTCAAGATGAAAATCTGGTGTTGCAATTACACAGAACACACAACATTAGATATGAAAACATACAGGGCACAGTGAGGTATTAGGAAACATTTCACTAAACACAGGTTTGACTCAACTGAATGTCGACAAAACGTACAAATAAAATGCAACAAGGAATAAGACTGATTGTAGCTCAAACCTGGATATAATTCTAAAAACACCAGGGACTGCATTAAGATTTCCAGAACAGAGAGCTTCAAAATTTTAAGAGATTCTTAGAACTATAATATTTTAAAAATCCCCTTAAAAGTAATTCACAAAACATTTTACATATACCACACAATACAGTAATACCTTAATGCCAGAAAAGAATAATGAGATATTTTGAAAGTAGAAAAATGCAACAGTGGTGACTTGTGTCTATTGCAATCTTCCATCATAAGTTTAGTTTGCTGTCACAGTCACAGTGAGGCCGTTTGCTTCTATTCAGTGGATATTTGCACCTTCCAGCCTTAGAAAAGGTTATTCATGGACATAGTGGGCTTCCACAGTGTTACAGGTGTATTTAGTGGGATGCACATCCAGGGCCAATTTTTTTTTTTTTTTAAATAATTTTATGGTAGCCAATGAATTGAGCTCAGAGTAAATACTGTTACTCTGTCTAGCTGGTCAACCACATTATTTTACCTGTTTCCATTGCTATTTGAAGCTGAAAGTTATCAGCATTGTAAATGCAACACAACACAAATAAAGTGGGTAAGTATTGAACACATTGACATTTTTCTCATATCTTTCTAAAGGTGCTATTGACATGAAATGTTCACCAGATGTTGGCAACAACCCATGCAATCCCCACTGATGTGGTGTCTCATTACCAAGGTGTCACAAGAAACATCTCATGATGGGTAAAAGCAAAGTGCTCTCTCAAGACCTTTGCAACTTCATTGTTGCAAAACATACTAATGGCATTGGTTACAGAAGGATTTCTAAACTTCTGAATGTTCCAGTGAGCACTGTTGGAGCCATAATCCGTAAGTGGAAAGAACATAATTTCAGCATAAACCAGCCTCGACCAGTTGCTCTTCACAAGATTTCTTGTGAGTGAAAACAATGATCAGAAGAGTTGTCCAAGAGCCAAGGACAACTTGCGTAGAGCTTCAGAAAGACCTGAAATTGGCACGTAAAAAAAAAAAAACAAAACCCAACAATAAACAATGCACTCGATCGCCATGGTTTGCATGCACGCTCACCATGCAGGACTCCATTGCAGAGAAAAAAAAAGAATGTTGAAGTTGTTTAAAGTTTGCTGCACAACATTTGGATAAGTGTGGGAAATAGTGGGAGAATGTAGTCTGGTCAGTTTAGACCTAAATTTAACTTTTTGGATGACATAATACACGCAAATGGCACTACACATCAGCCCGAAAACACTCACTCTAGAAGAAACTCAAATGAAAGAAAATAAAGCTGCTACAATGGCCCAGCTGACTTGAATCCAACTGAAAATCTATGGAAAGAACCAAAGATCAGAGTACATAGCAGTGACCCACGACACATTCGATATTTGAAGGCTAACTGTGTGGAAGAATGGGCCAAATTACACCTGACCAATGCAGGCCACTAGTTTCAACATAGAGGAGGCTTCTTGAAGCTGTCATTACCAAGGCTTTTGTACGACATATTGAATATATTTCAGTAAGTGTGTTAAATACCATTTCCTTGTGTCATTACACATAACTTTTTTATAGACATCTATGCTTTGATTTCTTTGCTGAGAAGAATGGTTATATGTTCGCTAATTATTTTACTCGCTGTATAAGACCCATCAGAATGTGATTAGTCTACTTCACAAGTAGTAAGCATTTAGTTTTGGCTTTTGATAGGATAATTTTTCAGTGTATGTTATAATTTGACATTGAAATTGTTGAAGGGTTTTTGAAAGCAGCTTTAAGTACGTGTACAGTCTTGTCCATTTTATATTTTGCTGTATAATGTACAATTTAACAATTAACTAAATATTAATTTAAGCGAAAGAGTGAGTTGCCCTCATGTTTCTTCTAAGCCTCCCTCCCTCTGCCACTCTCAGCTAGAAAGTATATGTTTGTGAGTTAGTGCCGTAATAAGACATTATAGCTTATGCATATGTACAGCACAGTGTGTGTGTGTGTGGCGTGTGTTTGCGTGTTTTCCTGCCTGCCACTGTGGGACAGACTGTAGGTCTGACTGAAAGGTCCTTGTGTCAGGGTGGAGGTGGTGGAAATCCCCTATTACATAGTGGTGTGGTGTGTGTGTGTGTGTGTAGATATTTGGCTGTTTCTCTTGGTCCATCTGAGTCTATGACAGTACATGGTGCATGCAGCTGCAGGATTGTAGTATCTTAAAAACACATGACAAACAAATAAGAATGTTCAACTATTGTTTGTAATAACCAGACTTTGTAAATGTAATTTTGAAATGTCAAAGGGATAAAACTACATTTCTTTTATCAACATAATATTTAACGTGCCTTCCAGCTAGTAAAAATGTTCCATTATCAGAAATCAAAGTTAATTTTTAATACATTTATGAAGGGGGATGTAAACTTTTGCAACAATATAATTTTCATTAATTTAATGTAACTGATACTTTGCTTAACAACTAATTAATCTGCATTAATACGAATAAAAACATTTAAAGAAAAACAAACAGAAAATGCAATACTGACTTTAGGTAGAGCAAGTAGTACTTAACAAAGTAAAGTACCAGCTGTCTTACTTCGCATTACAATGTTATAAATATATCACAAAGTCACTACAGCCACGGCGTTGACCTGCATATAGTACAATCAGCTACAACCACTGGACAACATCAAGAACAACCAACCAAATACTATCTCCCAAAACTCTCAATGAAAAATTTGTGTGTGCAAAGTTAGGCAATCATAAAAACACATAAATCACACGTGCGATAAATAAACACAATACACTAAAATAAACATCTGGAATAATATTAAAGCATATTCAGAGTAATATTTACTCACTGGGTTACGGTCAGCAGCGATGTACATGTACGTCTGCTCATCTCTGTTTAATGTCTCCAAATGATTTCAGGTAAATTGAAGCCTGCAGATGACTAAATGGAATTTGATATGACACTGCAGACTTTGTCACAGTCAAGAATTATGTCTTTTCAGCAAAAAGAGCGGGCTTTGCAATAATATTGCTGCTTTAGCGGGGATCCTGTATCACTTGTGTTTTTATGGTTATGTAGAAGTTTTCTACACAGATTTGGAATTGTTGGTGTCTGTCTTCACTATTTCACTGATTAATCCACCTTTCTTCAAAGTAACACTTGCTTAGTTTCTTTTAATATCACTCTAGAATGTGGCTTCAATTTCCATTTTCATGTATTGGCATGGTTCTCTAAAAAAGTAGTGAGACTACAAATCAGGGTCTCTGATGTGCATTTTTCAGTAGCACGTCATGGAACATCCTGATTTGGGCACCGAAAAGCATTCATCCATACTGCGTTATTTCCCTGTGTATCATTTTCCTACTACAGACTAATATCCAGTGATTATGTAAAATAATGTCATTTTTAGTGCACAGCGCCATTACATTGTTATTTGATTACCATTAAGTAATATTTAAAGACAAAGGACTGAGTTTTATACTCATTACCTATTAGACTATCTTTTAGCTCCAGCAAGAAATTGACTTGGTTGTGTTTGTGATCATTTATGTATCGAAATGTTCCTTTGAAGCAAAGTACTGAAAGCATTAGATCTAACTGCTATCAGAATAGTATTAAGCACATAAAGCGTTGCATTTTATTTGACTAGTGGTAAACTAGGCCCAGCACTCGTGTTAAGGCAGCAAGGCAGAGATCAGACAAACGGTTTTACAAGTGTTAAGGTGCACCTATGCAGAGTTTGTATTTAGTACATTATGCGGGGAACCACAAGAAGTTGGCCTGGTGAAGAGGTTTTTGTCCCGATTTACTAAAACTAGATTTTATTGCTCGTTTTATTGCTTGTTTTGAACTCAAAGTCATGAAAGTGGTTAAAAGCTCGAGTCATCAATCTAGCAATTCAGTACCAATGATGCAGCCTCACTACCACACACACACACCCCTATATTTCAAATTCTCTGTCCTGACCTGCAGATCCATTTGGATATTCTAACTTAAGCTTGTTTTTGTTTTTTATTCCCCAAGTGTGCTACAGTATGGTACCCATTAGCCTTAGCAGCTGTTGCCAAGAGCCAAACAGATGTGTGAATAAGAGCTGTGTTTTTAAAATCAGACCTTTGGATCAAACCAATGTGTGGTATGTATTGTGCCATGTCAAAATGCACGCAATCAAAAAGACACAAACACACTGTTTATTTTTATTATTTTTTTGTCCTTTCGGCTTATCCCCTGAGTTCAGTGTCGCCACAGCGGATCATTGTTCGCATGTTGATTTGGCAGTTTTTACGCCGGATGCCCTTCCTGACACAGCCATCCCCAATTTCGGCACTGCACAGTTGAGGAGGGGAATGGGATGTTAGGGGTTCAGTGTGCTGCCCAGACACATATACCACTGACCCTGTGGTCCGTGGACAACTGCCTTTACCAACTGAGCTACAGTCGCTTCTAAACACACTCACTATTATAGGTCAATAACTGCTTTTAAATTATATTGAACTTAACAGAGCACAATTATTAAAATTGTTCAACATCGCCCTAGAATCCAGAAGTTAACTGATTAAACCGCTGAATCTATTATCCATCTCTTACATAGCCTAATCTTTAGCTTGTGGTTTCTGTCAGCAATGCAGAACTTTAAGCTTTATGTACGCAGTCTTGTATCTTTGTCAAAAATCCTGATAGTTTGTTGCATAAAGTTGTATCCCCTTATTTTAAAACATCAAACGTTTTCCATAAATTTAAGAAACAGCTACCACAATTGTTTAATCAAAATTTAAAGTGAATTTTCCAAGAAGGGTTGAGACTTTGTGCCTGCCTACATGCAAATGTCATGTAGGGGGGGGGATGCAAAACATACACCTTTATGTTGATAAAGTAATTATAAATGTAATTTGGTCATTTCAAAATAAAGGGAAGCAAACATTTGGGTCCAACTGTATATACTTAATGAGTACCTCAAGTTCTGTAACAGTGATTTAACCACTAGAGTTTCATGCTCAGTCTATAGTCACTAGTTCTCTCTTAGATCATTGCCCGTCTACATTAGACTTAAAACACACACACTCCATTCTACTAAAATTCTGGCAGATTTGGTCCAGTATTGAATTACAAAAGCAACCCTATCTACCATTTATAAAAGTTACCAACCACTAAATCTGCATTTTACACAAACTTAAATTTTACACATTATCTAATAAATGTAGTGAAAACCAGATGATCCTGAATTATCCAATACAGCCATGTCACATTTTCACTCACATCTGCAGCCTGTTTTTTTCCCCCCGTTTTTGTTTTTTCAACTTCTGTCCCCCCGACTCCACCCCCAATGGCCTCAATAACCGACACATAGCTTTCTCTGATAATCTGGGAACGGCATTTACATGCACTTCAACAACCTGGTTAATAGAAATCTGCATATACATGCAGCAGAGGGTCATCTAAAATTATCCCCCACCTGTAATGTATTTTGGAAGCCTTGTGCACAGCTTTTAACTGTATAGGGACAGAAAATCGAATTTTTGACAACCTTGACTGTGTTCGTATTGCAGCAGAGTGACAGCACTGAGGGAGAGAAAAAGGAGGCACACAGCTGATTCACAGTGCAAATTGTTGGTGCTTAAAAACAATATGTGGTGAAAAGTGGCTTATGTGGCCCTTTGCGTTTGTTAAATGCTCTACCTTTGACGGACAATGGAAGTCCATGTAAAGTACACACTCTTTAAAGCACCATCCAATTTTAAAGCACCAACGAAAGGGTGTATAGACTTTAAAACCAATTGGAACAATTTTGTGATTTGGGGCTATTAAAAAAAATCTAAAACATTAGAAATTGAGTGCACTAAAATCAAATATATTGATTTATATTGATCCTAATGTTTGGGATTAGGTCTACAACACCATTCTGCATCAGAGGGAACAAACACCTTTAGCTAGCTGTAACAGAGGTGTTAAACCACCAAGTAAAGTTGTGGGGTACTGTCGGGGGGCTTTGATTGGTTTACAGGCTCACTGAAGGCACAATCTTTGTCATAGATGCTTAGACGTGGGCTTGTTTTGATCCAGAATGCTGGAAATTTAAGATTTACCATCTTGCTGAGTATGAACTAGTTACATTTTGAGAAACTGTTGTTGCTGTGGTCCCAATCTTAAATTGGTTTACATCATTGGAATCGTGAGGCTTTCTGCTTTGTAAAAAGGTATAGTTTGTCGTGTTTGGTTTGGGATAGACTGGTGCAATTGTACAATACTTCAGGTGATTATGTTATTTTGTTCCATGGGCAACCCAGTGAATAATAACGGGTGGGAAAATAATCTATAGATTAATTGACAAAAACAATCATTAGGTGAAGCCCTATTGTTATCCCTACCTGTTCCTGGGCCTTGGGCTCTAATGTACATGTAACATTACTCGTCTGCTAGACTGCTTACAGCATGTATCTATAGACTACTGTGGATAAGCAAGCAGTACTCCTTTATTTATAGCCGTTTCTTACCATCTTGACAGAGTTTAAAAGTTCAATTGAGAAAAAGGAAAACAAGCTTCTTAAACACCTCAAAAGATCTGGGAATACTGTAAAGAAACATCTCAAATAGGTGTAAGCCGTTTGAACATCAGACGCTGGTGGAGTTCACCTAAAAACACACTCTCCTTCTCTTTCTTTCACTCCCTTCATCAGAATGAGGGCAGGCTGTGGATGCCTCTCGTGTTTGGGAGAGCAAACAGGCTTGTGTCTTTGATGGTGAGGAGATCAGAGTCCGAGACACATTCTACGTAGCTGCGTTAAGGTCGCCACAGTGCACACCCGGCTGCCATGTTATGCTCTGCAGCTAGGAGACCCAAAGTATACACAATGCAGGAGCAACAGACAAGTGTATCAGTTCAACAAAACCAACCACCTCATCACAAACTCCCACTGTTTCTCCTAACAGAGTCACTCCAACCTCAACATACAGTTGTCTGAAAAACACATTTAAACCAGAGGAACAGTGCTACGATATTGGTTCTAAATTTATGAAAGAATATATGAGTAGTAGCAACAATGCACATATTTAAAGTATCTGGTCATTGGCACCGTTTAATCTAAACAGTAATTTCAATTTCAACAGAAACGTTGCTCATTAACTAATAGAGAATCAAGTTTATTTTAACAGAAGGAGAGGAAAATAAAACCAAACACTAGTACAGCCTCCTTTAATTTATTTGTTTCCACGTTTCTCACAAGGCCATGCCATGCAAGGTGCTCACCTAACCCACCAAGAACACCTCAACAACATGTAGACAGGAGAGACCAGGAATCGAAGCACTTACCCTGTGGTCAATGGAGAACATCTTTTAGTTTGGCAGCATAAAACAAATAAGCAATAATTTACACAGTCCAACCATCCTTTAAGTATTCAATAACTATAGGATCCATCATGTATAGCATAACAATTCATTTCTTTCCACCAGAAAAGCCCAACAATGTTATAATTCTCTGCTTTTTTTTTGTTTTATCTAATAGCAAACCAGACATTCTGGGACTTTGCTCATCCTGACTATTGCTAAATATTAGGGAATAGTGTTCTTGGTGAATTAATACCCAAGTCAGTTTTCATAATTCTATTTCTGAGCTACAACAGCACATTGTGCATACAGACTGCAAAAAAAAAAAAAAACAATTAACACACACGTCACAGCTGTCATTTTTGTATTTCAACACAACTGAATCTAAAACTGACTCGGAATGGGGTATATCAGACACAGATAGGCCCACTACCAAGTCGGTGTCTCAACTGTATCACTACTTGTCAAGTTCTCTGACCTGTCAACTGTCAATAATCAAGTGTAATAATTACACAGATTAAATAATGTGTCGTGTGTGTCAGACAAAGCAGAAAATGTATTTACAGTAAAACCTTTGGCTAGCATGACAAAAGCTCATGTGTGTAGAATCAGAGGTGCCTGCTTCCTGTGACTGTGGGCAAAGTGTGTATATCTGGGGTGGGTGAAGGGTATCTGGTTTCCTGTTCCGGAGAGTCAATTTTATGTAAATGAGCTGAGGCCCTAAGATTGGAAGACAGAGCGAAGGGGGTGGGTCACACACATACCCACCAAGAGAAAAGATTAGTATGTGACAGCGCAAACTCAGGTCCTAGCTTTCCTTCTGTTGTCTCTGCTAACAGCTGCGAGTCCACCAACTCGCCATCGCTACACCTCCCCATGATGAAGGAGCGCTGCAGCCGGATGCCACCTCTTGCCATTCCCCCTCCTCAGCAGCAGGTGCCCCGAGCAGGACCTGTGGGTGGATGTTGTCTGGGAGTGGCTGGGCAGCGCTCGGGCTCTATGTGCTCCGTCTGTTCTGACTGTGTATCTCTGTGTGCTGGCTGCCTGTTGACAGATGAGGCGTACCAGAAACTGGCCATGGAGACGATGGAGGAGTTGGACTGGTGTCTCGACCAGCTGGAGACCATCCAGACCTACCGCTCTGTCAGCGACATGGCCTCAAACAAGGTAAGGCAAGATGCATCTTTGTAGAAGTCTCCGCTTCTTTCATTAGCAGGGAAATTTTGAACTTAGTATGATCTTAGCAAAGTCAATAGTGTAACAGGTGAAGTTTGGGTTGGTAAAAGGGGGCTGCAGCAATTAGCATATGTTGGCATAAGCACTGACTGGTCATGTAGGGTTTCTGTACACTTGGGTAACATGCAGTCATATTCATACATCAGCTCATTAAGTACTGTATTATTCTCCTGTGCAAAGACGGTCTGATGCAAAAGTGTGTTTTGCATCAAAGCTTATTTTTCCTCCTTTCACGTGAACTCTTCATTGTTCACTGATTATTATTTGTCTTCTGTGTCACTGTGTATATGGTGAGTACCTAGATTCAGTTACTGAGGTCAATTTATGTTAGAATTTGGTTACTAATTCCTTCCCATTTATAGCGTGTAGTTGTCATCATTACTACCTCTAAAAACGTTTTTATAAAAATCAGCATTGGATGCTGTGAAACTGCAGCCTATACTGTATGTCTGCATCTCTCTCTCATTTTTATCAGCTTTGGTTGAACTTGTACAAGTAGCAAGAAGTTGATAAAGCCTGAAAGAGAACGGTACCAAGCTTGCAAATTTAGCTGCATTGTATAGATCACTTTATTTATTTAACTTTTCCTTGGTACCTAATATGTATGTAAAATTAGTAAGTTTAGCTCATGCTTTAACCATTTCCTTCCCTTATTTAGAACATACTATTAGAATCAGGATATTGTAATGCACTGGTTTGCACATTGGCCTGAGTTGTCATTAGCCAATGTGACTAAATTATCATGAAAACTTATTTATGGACTTAAGGTAATTCCCCTGCATTCATGTGAAAGATCATTTAGTGCATGAAACAATAAAAGGTTCAGTGTTTCCCTGATCCACTGCACTTCTTGTCTGCTTGACCCGTGAGACTTTACATTGAGCACATCAAAACATGGTTTACTTCATACTTGATTGCGGTAACATGGTTTACAAATGAGGCAAATGCATTCATGGGCTATAAATGGTGACGTATTCAGAGGGCTAGATAGGGCATTACCATGCAGCCATGCTGCCAACATGCCCCAATTGGCCACTTGTGTTACTGCAGTTTAAATAAATAAAATTCCCAACAGACCACCATTATTGAAGGGAACACTAAACTGTTGACAGGACACCAACTACAAATTTTTAATTTATTCAAACTTTATTAGAGACAAATGATTTTAATGTGTCTGACATCATCCCGGTGTAAAGTCTCATGGCTGAACAGCCAACACAGAAGCAAGAAAAGATTTTGGCATTTGCACCAAATAAACAAGTGTGATTTAAAAGAATAGAAAGAATCTAGAATTTACTTTATAATGCATCCATGGTTGCAACATTAACATTGGTGCTTGGCCAACTTTGCTGTAGATGCAGTCTAACTAAAATGACATCTTCCACTGCTGTGGAGGGAGATAACTAACAGATTCCCACTTTTTTGTTGACTCTTTCAATATTTGATAGATTTTGTTTGTGCTTTGTTCTAAACCTTTAAAAAAAAAAAAGTAAGGCGAGTGCAAAAGCATGTTATTCTTTAAAACTGGACAACAGGATGCAAGGTGACCCATTGTGAGCCAAACAATAAACTAGAGAGGAAGAGCAAGAACATTTTGTGTGCGTGTTTGTGCATGTTTTTATGTAGTTATGTCTTAGTTTACTTTATCATTGTAGTAAGGACAGAGGTTCAGTTTAGTTCTCACAACTTTAAAGTGCAGTTTGAAGGTTAAAGCTAGGTTTCATGGTTCTGGTTAGAATTAAATTAGGGTTAGGTTTTTTTTTAGTTTGTGGTTGGGGTTTATTTGTAATTGTTCCTGTTAAAGTAAAGGGGCTGGGGAATAGATTACATCAACAAATGTTCTCATAACTACCGGAAGACAAGCATATGAGAGAGATCAATCTAGACCCAGGGGCAGTGACTCTCTCTTCCGGTGCCCTTCCTGATCCCCGGATCTCTCCCTCTAAATAACAATAGACATCTCATCATACCCGTTTGATTATTTAATGGTTATGTTTATTCATCCAAATGGTGTCGTCATCTGGACAATGATCTGGCACTGACTGACAAGTGGAAAGGTTTTTTTTTGTTAGGAAACACAAGGTCGACTAAGAAACAAATAATGCATTTAAACAATCAGAAATTTAGATGTGATAGAAGGCTTTAGGACAGTAGAATGACAGAGGGCAGATGGGGTAAACTGAAGGCATAGCTTTCTTTGGGTTTCACAAAAAAGGTTGGAGTTGAAACATTTTATACCTTATGTGGTAAAGCTGCTGGTGCACACCAACCCTAATTTATTGGATTATGTGATGAATTACAGTTATGCAACTTAAAACTGTAGTTTTAGGTGTTTGCCAATCGAAGGAAAAACTGGCAGGACTCAGCCAGACGTTATCAGTAGGTTATCTACACTGATTTCAGCCTCCTGCTTGTGTAAATTCCAAAATTTTACAACTAGGGAATAATGCAGGGGTAGTTCTAGTCTGGCTTTTCCAAAAAACATTTTGAGACTGAAACTCTCGGCTGCCAAGATAATCAGACTGTGAAACAAAGTAATAACTATTATTATTAATAATAATTAATTGACAGCTGTTTTAGTTTAGCAGATCAACATCGAAGAACAAATGTATGTGTGTCGGTGCGAAATATTTTAGTTTAATTATTATTTATGTTAAACAATCCTTTGGAGGTACCATGTTGTCCTTACCTTATCTCAAAGTTTAATGTGTCAGAGAGGTTTTATGAAGAGATAACGAGAGCAGTGGACATGACCAAGTACAGCATGTCAGATGGCACAGTGTGGTTATTGTGTATTACGTCTTGTTAATGTGACATTGGCAGGTGTGTGAATGTGTCCTGACATGTAACCATCTGTGGATAAGACACTGATAAAGAACCGTACACAAAACATGCCTGACTCGTATTCAGTTTCTGTCTACTTGGCTGCATGTGGCTTTGTATCCATATTAACAGTAGGTTAATCCTACAGATATTTAAATTCTTACTCCAAGCCCTGTTTTTACAGGAACCTACAACATTACACAACTGCTAACCCTAAGTCATGTGGACCATTACACTCGACCTGGTTTAATTAATGAGAACATGCTAGTGACCTAACGTGACCTGAGTGCCTGTTGTATTTAGCATGGAAAAATTGCTAATCAAGCTGTGGCAGAGTATGAAACATGAGTATGAAAGAGGTGAAATGGGAGAAGCTGCTCCTGCACCACCAAGGTAAAATGTAGGTTACATCTGCTGCTGAGGAATTACAGTACGTAACTATCCTCAATGTCAAGTATGGCTGATGTAGACAGGTCGAGGTATATTGTTGGAATATTCTTTTGAGTCAAGGTTGGGGATGTTATATGGTCAAGGTAGGGCAGAAATTAAAAGCCAAACTTAAACAATACTTAAACAACAAATTTAGATTATTAAAGTGTTTCATCAAGCCGTTATGTCAAAGATTAACTGCAACCAGTTTTTCAACTGTTATTTTTTTCCTTGTTCTTTGGTTTAAACACACTTGCATAATGAATATCTTTGGGATTTGGTCTGTTCAATATATTGAACAAGTGAGTTAAAGAAATTACCTGAGATCTGGAAAAAGGGACAATAATTAATTGGTTAATAAAAACTGCTTATTGAATAATATAAATAATTAAACTAATTAATGAATTCTGTAATTGTTGGTGCAAGCCTATTTGGAAATCTGTAGACTTAATAGTTGCTATACCCCACATGTGTTTCTAAGGCTCATTTTTCCATTCACAGTGTGTGGTAATGTAAAGTACTTTCTGCTTTCTTTTGGTGATTCAACAATATTTATTAACGACAAAAATCAAGTTATCAACTAGCTTTTGGAAAACTTTGTAAAGCCATTAATAAAAATCATCTTTGTGATTTGTTCCAAAAACACTCCAAAAGAACTTCACTCATTAAAGTAAGACTACACCTTGCTGTGTTTGACAGTTCAGAAAAATCCACTATATTCATCAAAACATGTCAAAATCTTGTGAAGACATTGATAACAATTGCGATATTGACAATGTAAACCTCAGAGTTGTGACCGCTGGCTGCAGGAGTAAGATGAGCAAGAGGCAGAAGGCGGGACTATCCGTATGAGGGAGTGTGTATGAGGCAGAGGTTTGGCTCTCTCTCTTACACACACACAAACACACACGGTCATTGCTCCACATACACAGGGTGTGAGGTAAAGCCTAGTCAGAACTCGCAGCCTGAAGTGAGTCAGTAGAGCTGTGGCGTTTCCTAGCGTCAGAGAACTGAGGCTTGGTTCTTTTACTCATGCTGTAGTCAGACTGAGACAGACACTTTAACGGACGGCAGCCCTGCTCAGCTCTGCACTCTACACACAGCAACATGGGAGCCTGCTGCTTTGACAAGAAAGAGAGAAAATTAGGAAAGCTAAATGGTTGGAGAAAGGTGAGTTGTCTTAGAATGTATATTGTTTGAAGGATTTGTAATCATTTCAGCTCTTTTTAGTCTGTCTTGTGTGGACTTTTTTGGTGCTTAACCATAGTGGTTCATTTAACGAGGGGGACTTTTGCACGCTGTTTCAGTACATTTTCTGGTGGGTGTTTCAAAACATTTCTGAAATCATTTCACTGAAGTGAACACTGAAACAGTTCTTTAGTTTCCTCCTGCTTTTAGCAATGTTTAGGTTACAAAGCTGTATATTACGCAAGTATATGCGATTCATTTGCATTTTCCGTTATACATTCAAGCATAGCATAAGTAGAGGTACATGCATCGTACTTTTTAGACCTGTTGCACCCTTTCATTCACGTATAATGCAAAATTTTAAGTTGATTCATAGATTTACTGCAGTAATCTATCACACCGGAGTTTATGTTTGACCAAAGCCTGGTATTATATCAATATCTTTCCACAAATAGGTGGGTTAAGCAAAACTGTCTTAAATATTGTCTCATTATCAAACTTCTTTCTTTAACCACTTAAAGAGACTGGCCATGTGAAAAGATGAGTAAGGAGATCATTTAATGAGCAAACTGACCCTGGATTTAAGTAATCGGAGAAACAGGCAGCTGATAAGCATAGTGCCAGACTGTTATTTTTTCCACTTTTTCTTACAGAGAGTCAGCAGGCAGGTAATCTTGGGAGAACCCGAGATCTACTTGTGTTAGGTGATGCATAATGGTCAGTTGGTTTAAACACAGAGTAAAATGTCCAATACTTAGACAGGTACCTTATTTCTTTTAAATCGGATTTGCATAAGCCTTTCGCTCGTAAATTCTGTAGAAAAAGGTTTAGGTGATTGAAGCAATGCCTGTGTTGGCCTTTTAAGAAATTGTTTTGGTGCAATGTTCACTGTGTGGCCGTACATTTGCGGATGGTTTCTGCTTTTGAAGCAAAATGAATGTGCAGCCCATTAACAGTTCTGCTCTGGCCAAAAATGGTGTTGCAGATCACATCTGACTTGGCTGAGTCCTTAATGCACATATGTGATGGAAATGAGTCACACATCTGAGAAATGTCTTGCTTCCTTTATCTTCCTCAGTTTTTGTCTCCTGTTCTTAAACCGTATTGTTCTTTTTCAACATAATTTAGAGACATTTATACATGTTTTCTCGTACCGACGAAGACTAGCATGTGTATGTGAGTCAGAGGAAGTGAGAGGTAGTCAGGCAGTTTCTCAGAGATGTCTGCATTGCTTCTCAACATACACATTGTTAATACGTAGGTAGGTTCCCTGATCTTTACAGAGTTATGCCACAATGCGTCATGTTTGCTAAAGCGAGTGGGGGGGGGGGAACCACAACTGTGACAGATTTGCTGTTAAAGAAATTATTGCATAAGTCACGTTGCCGTAGTGCATTCTGTAAATGTTATATATCCTGTCAATTCAGTTCAGATGATCAACTACTTATGATCATGGAAATCATTTATTTTAGCAGAAGCTTCCAGACTTTTTAATAAATCTATTAAAAAAATGTGTTCAGGTTAAAAAGTTAAACTAAATCAAAAATGTAATTGCACTAGTGATATTATCCTAAAACATTTTCTAACTGTTCTGGATACATTTTTGATTGGCTAAAAGAAAATGTTTTTTATGATTTGCGGTTTTTCTGATTAGGACAGATTAAGGTTTGACAAAGTTTCAACCTCAAGTTCTTTCAGTGTAGGGTTAAGTGTACTCATTCAGAAGGCTGATCTGCAGCAGACTGAGTGTAGTGTGCCCACTAGTGGCTGCCAGGCAAAACATTACAGGAACCATAGGAGATTTAAATAAGGAATTTAAACAGAAAACAAGTTGGACATTGCTGTTTCCAAGTGAAATTAATCTAACCAAGAAAGTAAAAAAAAAAAAAAAAAGAAATAATACCCTTTTATGGTTTGGTAAAAGGTATCGTCATGTTTTTAAAAATTGACACTAGAATTGCATCTGCAATTAGATCAAATGCTGCCAGCATAACCCAACAATCAGTACAGAAAAAGAAACTAAATACACTCTGTAGTACCTGGTCACATTTTTGCGAGTGCACAAGCTGAGAGTCTCGTGTCAGAAAGAGACTCAGAGTCTGCCTACCTGTCCGTGTGGCTGCCCTCCGGAGTGAGCTGTCCGACGGGATTACATCTGAATGGAAAAGGCTCAGTGTTGTGTTTTTTCCCCTACTCACAATGAAACGCCACAGGCTCCGTTCACCTTCTCTGCCTGTCACAGCAGTTCTCTCCTGAGTCAACCCAACCTCCTGCAAGAAGAGAGACAAAGATTAAAAGGTTAAGAGCAGGAGATATGGAGCTAAAGAGAGAATGACAATATTAACACAAGTGCAGAGCATATGGAAAAGAAACTTTGAAAAAAAAAGGAGAAGAAAAAAAAGAGGTCAAAGTAGAAACGAAGGGACAGGAAATGGAGCAGAGGAAAGAATAAATAGAAAGAATGAATAGGAGTAGTAACCAATGAGTAGTATGTGAGAAAGAGGTATGTGTAGAGCTCCACGAGTTTAATCTTCCCCCAGTGTCAAGTCTTAGTAACGACAAATCTTTTCTACCCTTGAATAAATGACAAATATCAAACACACGCAATTTAAAAAAAAAAAAAAACTTAAGAAACATGTGTATGCAGGGTATGTGTGTGTAAAATATGCATGTGATGTACCAACATGCACTGTTCATACAGTAACTGCAGAGAACAGTATTTGTAGCTTGTTGTATGCATTTTCAACCTCTGGGTAAACATAGCTCTTCAACACATCGCAGAGAAACACCCCCTGCTGTTATTTCTTTATATATTATGCAGTGAGGTATTATATAAAGAGCGCTCTCTCTCCCTTTTTTGTTTTTGCATCCTACCTCTTGGCTATTTGTTTCTTCCCTCTGCAGGAGCAGAGGGATCTGTAATCTGTAGCCCTTATTGAGGTTTAATCTCTTCCTCAATTTTTTTCCAAACTTGCACACATACATAAACATACACATATAGTGAAGTGAAAATTTCTCTGAGAATTAGTGAAAAAAAAATAAAAAAGCATTCCATTCAGGTGGCCCTAGCTCTGCAGCTGTATCAACACCTGTTCCAAGGACATCCCATTGATTCTGCCAGCAAGGCAGACAGACTGAGATTGATGACTGTGCTGGCAAGTGGTAGCCAGGAGAGAAATTGACATGTAAGTGGTAGCGAGTGAGACAGAGAGTGGTGGGGGGAGGGGGTTCAGTCTGTGCATCCATGGATGCGAGAGAAGGCAACGTGTGTGGTGCATCCTCGTGACAGCTCAGCAGCTACACCACATGTCGGGCTGGGAAAGAAAAGGGGAAGCCTTTTCCTCTCCTCCTTCAGAAACAGCCTTTTAGTGGATGGCTGACACGGTTGCCATGGCATTGGGCTGATCTGGTGATTGACAAAGACAACACCTATTTGCAGACAGAGAAAATGTGGGCTGATGTCACCTACATGGGGAAAGGATGAAATTAGATTCCACTTCTTTTCCCCCCTCTTGTCTTTCCATCTTTCCCACTGTCTGGTTATCTTTGTTGTTAAAAATAGCGTTCTCCAGACACCCTGACAGCATCTAATATTATTATGAGGTGTGGACAATGAACCGGCTCAGAAGTCTTCCACAATGGCCGCGGTACTCAGGGAGGTCAGGACAACAAGAGTATCAGGAGAGGGAGAGGAGCACATGATAATAGCGATAATGGTGGTAAAAATACAGCTGTGAATTCACATTCCTCGGAACGTGCCCCATCCCATTTTTCAACCCTCATCATATCAGGGTAGAGGGGAGGCAGAGCTGTATGGTTTGATGAAATTCCTACACAGTGGCTGACTTCATAAAAATGGTTTTAGAAGAATTACAGGGGTATACAGGACTGGATATCAAATATCAATCACTCAAACACCCCTTCAAAACTTCATATATACACACAGAAATGCCAAGCTGTAATTATCACCCCTCTTCACCTCACTTTCTGTCACATCATGGGAATAGAGCGTGTTGCCGGGGCTGGCAGACTACAGCAGGGGAAAAACAGAAGAGAGAGGGAGGGAGGGAACGAAAAAGAGAAACATGGGAAGAGAGAAGCAGGGTAGGAGGGGACTGAGCACTACAGCATTGAGAGCAGTGAAGCAAGACAAATCCCGTGGAGGAACCCCCCCTCCAGTCAGATGAACATTGCTGCCTCACTCCCTCCTCCTCATCTCCATCGCAGTTTTTTTTTACCCCTCCTCCCTTCCTTGCTGCTTCTCCATTATTCATCAGTGTGCTGAGAGTCCCCAGCTCACAGGTCCAGCGTCTGCAGCTCCAGCCAATCTACACAGCCCGTTGGATCTCCTTTTCACCCAGCCTGGCTACACTGCCGAATTTTCCTCTACATCCGACAGCCCATCTATCTACTCCTCCATCTCTAGGCATGGAGACTCAGAGCTGGCCCTTTTCTGCTGCCGAGAAGGAGCATAAGCCATTATTGAGCTGCTCTCTTAGCTGCTGAGAAGTGAAACACAGGAGGAGAGGAGATCATTTTGTCGTTTTGGCACTGAAAGAATCTGGTTTGCCTGGCTCTATTTTTCTTTCCGTTGGATTACAGTTCTGGCTTTGTATAGGAACGAGAAAACGGGGTCCAAAATGCCTGAAGCCAATTACCTGCTGTCGGTGTCTTGGGGTTACATTAAGGTGTGTGGCGCTTATCTACGTAGTCTGTCGGGATACCACACTCATTTCATTGTTCCCGTCTGTGCTGTGCTATATAATATTCAATTTTGAAAGATAATTGGCCGTGTGATATTTTGTTTTTATAGAGCTTGTCATGACAATGGGATGGCCTTATTACACATAAAAATATTTGTCCATCATGGTGGAGGGGGGTCTCACTGATGGGTGTTCTGTGGCTCCGGCTCCATCTTGAGCCCTCTGCAGAGCTGTGTGTCTGTATGTGTGTTAATGTGCACGCGCTCGCATCAATCTCTCATAAACGGCTGTTACTGCAGTGCCAGCATATTTCTCCCTTATCTGTTCCATCCATTTAAAACTGCTAATGTAAAAAGTACTCAACTTCACTGAAACGTAGGGACTATTATGTTAATTTCCGTATGACATCACTGAAATTCTTGCACACTGACAAGTAAAACCTGCTAATGGTCCTAAAATGTGATTAAGAGTAATAAAACTGTAAATTGCTTGCAGGGGGGGATTTGAGGTGTGATGGCCTCCCCACTCTTAACACAAATAATGATCCTTCGTTTCAGGAAAAAAAGAAGATGCCCCCTTCCCCCAACACGCACGCACTCACAAAATTGGTTGTACAATATGGTGTAATTAAATAATCGTCTTGAGCTGGTAGACGACAACTATGATCTGTTTTCCATGGAATTTGGTACTATAATTTCCTCCAGGTTTTCCCTCACTGGAAACTGACGACATTTTTCTCTTCCCCCCCCCCCCCCTCTCTTTTGCAGTTCAAGAGAATGTTGAATCGGGAGTTGACGCACCTATCTGAGATGAGTCGGTCTGGGAATCAGGTTTCTGAATTCATCTCCAACACCTTCCTAGGTAAATGAGTGTCTTATGTACATGCACCTATAATCACTTAAAATATAACAGCTGCTCATCATAAATCATTGATTACAATTATTTTTATCAAAAGTTTGTAAAAAAACAAAAAAACAATTCCACAATTATTTATTGGCTCATACAAGTATCCACCTTTGTGCTTTGCCGCAATGTTTTTTTTTTTTTATAGAGGTTCAGTCTTCCGTGTGATGTTAAGCTCTGCAAGTTGCTCTGGCAGGCTTTTTTTTGTGGGGGCGTACCATAAGACACTGCGCCATTAAGCTTTGTTTATGGCATCAGTCTCATAATGGCCAATGACCACAAGTAAAATAATAAATACAAGTATTGAGACAAATTTAAAGTAATTACGGCATTTAGGTATTGTAAAAAGTGCCATTTGGCTGACAAATGAGCTTGTTAGCCAGAATCGGAAGAAGGGGATTGGAAATGGATGCTGTTAGCGTGGGATGGGTTATAAACGTTGCTTCTGCTGTTTGTGTCACCAATATGTATAGAAAATGTTTGTTGATGCTAGAAATTTTGCTATTGGTAGTTATGAGTAGAAACGAGAGTTTAGCAATACACGAGCAAATAGGTCAGAAATAATGCAGACAAGTAAAAAATTCTGCTAAATTCCAGACAGAATTTACATAGTGGTAGTTGAGACTATTAATAGACTAATCGACTTTCAATCGATACACATCCTGGCCTGATCTAGTGTTGTTGGCGGATCCCTTACCAACAGCTCATAGGGAGAGAGAGGGAGGTGTGGGTGAGGGGGCTGACTGCAGTGAGAGAGAAAACAGAGGTACAGAGGAACCCCCTTTGCTGGCTGTGAGATGTGCTTGGCAGATTGGGTGACTCATCCCTGTCTTAATGCATCTTTGTCAGCAGGGACACCTGGTTGTCCCTCTACTTCTCCCTCCCCCTCGCACTACCAGAATCCAGATAGAGATTCTCGCTTTGATAAAGAAATCAGGATTACCCTACTGCTGGTGGAAACACAGAACTGGTAAACATTACTGAGGATGGGAGGGGGGAAAGGCCTGGGTTAGCCTCAAATGACCAACAGCAATCTTTAATCCTTCCATCTATTAAGATTAGCATCATCTCAGTAATTTGTTTAATTCAGCTTTATACTTTTTTTTTTTTTTTTTGAATAAAAGCATCCATTCAAGAACAGAGAAACAGCTTCCATATGCCTGGTTTTGCAAAGGTCATTCTTTGATCCACATCAAATCCCCATCAGTACAGACTTTCCCCCAAAGTGCCTTTTCCCCACCACAGATGTTTTTGCAGGATAATTCTGCTTAAATGTTCTTTTGATCTGCCAGCAAAACACACACCTATCTTAGGAATATGTGGGAGGTAAAAGAGGAGAGTGAAGAATGAAGAAATGGCAGAACAGAGCATGAAAGAGATATTTAGTTCTCACACTGATTTGTTTTGTTCATTTTAAAAAAAATTGCTGTTTAGAAAAATGTGAAGATTCAGATGAATGAAATGTAGATTGGATAAAAACAAAAAACATCAAAACAGGACTACATAAGGGGCTATATGTGTGACTGGCTGACACATTGCAAGACAAATAATTTGATGGAATATGGAAATAAGATTCATGATGACTGCAAAATTCCTGTAGCAGTTTTTCAGTTGTTGAACAGTGTTTGCTGTATAATGGCATGTACTTGTTAAAATAGATGTTAATAACGAGAACGAAAACTGTGTGTGTGGGGGGAAATTACGTTGTGTGACAAACAGAGGCCACACAAATATCACACAGCAGTGGTGATAATGATGCCTTGTAATAAATTAGAGGGCAATACTGTATATTGCTCTTCCCCTTGTTTCCCACGCAGCACATGTCTGCAAGTGCTTAATTGCCCACTCTCAATTACCACTGGAGGACTGAAGAGAGATCAAGACAGAGAGAAAGGCAGACGAAACTGAAAGAGAGAGAGAGGGAGAACATGATAGTGAAAGTGATTATTTGAATTACAGTGGGTAATTGAATAACCCTCCACAGGGGAAGGCTGATAGGCCAACGATGAGCTGAACTGAGGGTTGACAGATGACTGCACAGCTCACATACATGCCGATAGCCAGTCCCTACAGGATTTCATTTGTTTTTTCTCTGACTGTAGTAAACATAGGAGCCTACTTGGTTATTACAAATTTGGCATGTGTTTTGTACTTATTTTCAGACAGGACTGATGGGTCTTTTTCCCCAAAAGATTAGATATTTACTGGAGTTAAGATGTAGTTCAGCAGACTACTTAATAAAATAATCAAAAAACATAAAAATCCCTCTATATTAAGTTGTTTGATAAAACTAAAACATTTTGACATTTACTGAATGACCAGCTTTATGGAGCCATTTTGTGCAGAGCCCCAGTCCCTGTCAATGGACTGATCTAAGTGATGAGAAATTGGGGGTGTCAAAGAAGAATCAACAGGAATTCTGTGGAGTACAGGAAGCATAATTGAGCAGGGACAAATGATGATTGAGTCAATAAATCCCTGACCTGCTCCCGGTGTGTCAGAAGTGCACCTGGGTTACTAAGGCAGCCTAGATCAGTATCAACCTACTCCGTTTTTAATCGAGATTGATTCTATTTTCTTCTCCTTCAGACAAACAGAATGAGGTGGAGATCCCATCACCAACATCAAAGACACGAGAGAAGAAGAAAGCGCAGAAGCAGCAGCTGATGACGCAGATTAGTGGGGTCAAGAAGGTTTCCCATGGGCCCTCGCTGTCCAGTAGCAGTATCTCGCGCTTCGGAGTTAAAACTGATAAGGAGGAACTGCTGTCAAAGGAGCTGGACGATCTAAACAAGTGGGGCCTGAACATATTCACCGTTTCAGAGTACTCCAACAGCCGACCTCTTACCTGCATCATGTATGCCATCTTCCAGGTATGGACTATAACCTTCATTATAATGCTGAAAAACTCCCTTTACTAATAAATTTCCCTTTTTTTTATTGCATACTACTTAAAGGATCCACACTTACTCCTAACTATGCTATGTTGTTAATGCAGGAGCGAGACCTGTTAAAGACATTCAAGATCCCAGCGGATACGTTCGTGGCCTACATGATGACATTAGAAGATCACTACCATTCAGATGTGGCCTACCATAACAGTCTGCATGCTGCTGATGTAGCCCAATCCACACACATCCTCCTCTCAACTCCAGCCCTGGATGTAAGTCATTATAGCACGCAAAGTACTTTAGTCCCTGTTGTCCTGTGTTTTAGTACCTCAAACCTGGGTCTTCTTGCACTGCATAGCTCGCATACATTTTTTAACTGTGGATGCTGAACAAAATTCCCCAGCTCTGACACTGGATCTTAAGAAATAAGGGAAAACTAAATTAGAACTGTGAGCTCTTACTACATGCTCTTTGCCCTATGAGAGGTTATAAAGCTTCCACAGGACTTTCTAACCTTCCTCCAACATTCATTCCTCTATGCCTTATTTGTTAGAGCTTTCCTGCATGCGTTTTCTCGTAGCTCTCCTGAAGCTGGAGTAGCTGGTGAGATACTGTCAGGTCGGAACACCCCGGTCTTTGGATAATGATTTACCCTTTTTTCCCCCCACCAATGTATCACTGCCAGAAGACAGAGTTTACTGGATTTTAACAGACAGCCAGACATCTTTTCGCCAATTGGCCTAAACAAACAAATAAATAAATACATAAATCAATAAAATGAGAATTTTCATTGCGAGGATTTCATGTTCCTCCCCACATTTTTTATCTCTCCTTAACTTGCCATGGATAAACAGTTCTGACTTAATGTTTCTGTTCTCCTCCTGCCTTTTCCCTGTTGCTTTTTTCAGGCGGTCTTCACAGATCTTGAAATCCTAGCAGCCATCTTTGCTGCAGCCATCCATGATGTTGATCATCCTGGAGTATCAAACCAATTTCTAATCAATACAAGTAAGTAAAATGTTACTAAAGAAACTTTGAAAAATGCAAGTCATGAAAAAGATAAAATTATTAAAATATTATATTTATCTCGTTGCAGACTCTGAGTTAGCTTTGATGTACAACGATGAATCTGTGCTGGAGAACCATCACTTGGCTGTGGGATTCAAGCTACTACAGGAAGACAACTGTGATATCTTCCAGAACCTCACTAAGAAGCAGAGACAGTCCTTACGTAAGATGGTCATAGACATGGTAAGATATCCCAATTCATATTATTTTCTCTTCTCCCATCATCTACATTAAAAAAAGACCTGCCCAAACTTTCCACCAACTCAAGATGTTCTGTTTTTCTTTTCTTTTTTTAACCAGGTTTTGGCCACTGACATGTCTAAACACATGAGTCTCTTGGCTGATCTAAAGACTATGGTGGAGACTAAGAAGGTGACAAGCTCCGGAGTGCTCCTCTTGGATAATTACACCGACAGGATACAGGTACGTATCTTCCTTACAAGATAAAAAGTAAATCACACAAATAACATATGGACTATGAGTTTGTTTGTTATTGGAAACACTGTAAAGTTTCCACTTCTTTTATTACCACTAAATAAGAGCCAGTATTGGCAGAAGTTACTCCTAGAATATAATCAATTTAGTTGGCCATCTATTTTCTTTTACTTTAGATCATCTTTAGATATCTTTTAACCTCCATTGTTCAGTGATTTCTTATTTATTGGTCTGCTGTATAGATCAACTTATTGTTATAACACAGCACATTAGAGAATTATGCTATGTGATTTGTACATTTGAAAGGCTCATCATAACATCTTTTATAACTTGCTAAAGAGCCTCTGAGTTCATTTAGAAAAGTAAGATAACTGAGACAAAAAGGCCAAATTAAGATGGGTTCGGGAATTCATTTTTGCTAAACTACAATTCTGTATTATTTATAGGTGTTGCGTAACATGGTGCACTGTGCTGACCTGAGTAACCCAACCAAATCCCTGGAGCTCTATCGTCAATGGACTGATCGGATAATGGAGGAGTTCTTCCACCAGGGAGATCGTGAGAGGGAAAGGGGGATGGAGATCAGCCCTATGTGTGATAAACACACAGCCTCAGTGGAGAAAAGCCAGGTAGGTGACACAGAAGGATAAAATGACTGAATTGTGCACAAACAAGAATGGGTGCACAAATAAATATAAAACTTCTTTTTGTCTTTCAGGTGGGTTTCATTGACTACATTGTCCACCCTCTGTGGGAGACTTGGGCTGATCTGGTTCATCCAGATGCCCAGGACATTCTGGACACGCTGGAGGACAACAGGAACTGGTACCAAAGCATGATACCCCAGAGTCCCTCCCCACCCTTCTATGATCAGGGCACACATGGACACAGCGGAGGCAATGAAGGGCAGGGCGGTGGGGAAAAATTTCAATTCGAGCTGACTTTGGAGGAAGAGGACTTGGATGGAATAGAGAAAGATGGCGAAGGGGAGGAGGAAGAAGAGGAAGAACTAGAGGAGGATGAGGATAGTCTGGGAGATTCTCGATCTCCTCCCCTGGACTATTCGGACAGTCAAGAGCAAGAGGAGGGTGGCATGATAGAAACTACAACGGCAATAGAGATTGTGACACATGAGGCGTCGCCTACTGACACATAGGGCTTCCATCTTAATGCTCATGTGGTGATTTGAAAGTTTTTGGAAAAAGAGGGGAAATCCTCTTGCAGCTGTGCTTTTTAACAAGCCCACAGAAGCAAGGGCTTAGTTTTGGCCCGCACAGGGGCATCTTGCACTTGGGTGTTTGAAGCCAGACATGGATGAACAGTATTAGTGGTTCGGCTTCAGAGTTCTCAGGAAATAATTACTGCGAACATTTAAGTCTTGATGGACATACAAGACTGGGGATGGAACTTGAAGGATTTTGGCCAGTTTGGGAAAATCATTGCTTTTCTTTTCTGGACTGCCATTAAATGGACATTGACACTACTGAAAGAAGTTTTGTACCTTAAGACTTTTTTTTTTTAAAAGATACGATCTAGAAGTAGCATAGAGAAAGATCTACTGATGGAGACACGTTTGTATAGCAAGAGAAAGTGTTTACTTTTTTCCTGTACCATTTGTCAAAGGACTTTTGTGTGCCTTTTTTACTATTGTCTTTATAATAGTTTATTTATTGAACACTCTAGTATGTCTGTGAATTTTTTTTTTCTTATCTTAAAGAGCAAAATCTTTTTGTATGTTTTAAGAGATCAGTCTTCCATGTATTGGGCAATAGATAAATCCAAACAAATGCCGACAAACTCTTGTACAAACTCAAAATAGACACATGAAAACCCACATTATACGCACACTTTGTCATATTAGATTTTCATAGTTTTCTTTATGTGGAATTCAAAAACTTGCTCATTCATTGTTAAGGTTAGTTTGTTGCCTTCTCTATCAGATACCAGTAAATGAATGTCACAGTCACACTGGAATACACCAATTTTCAGAATACACCTTCATTTTCCTTTGAACGGTCTGCAGACCATTGGGGCTTCCTGGTTTTTCACACCAAATCTTGACTGTTAATGCAAAACACTCAGTTAAGATAGGACATTACCTGCAAACTACAGACAGGTGACAAATAAAAGGGGAAAAAAAAAAAAAAAAAACACGCAGCATAAAATGTCTAAGGAGTTGAAGCGCCACGTACCAACAGAACAGCTTCAGTGCCCTGCACTGACATTGTCAGTCACCTGAGGATGAGTTACTCTTCTGTTTCTTATGTAATTGTAATAATTGATGAGCATCACAGTCATCAAATGTGCACTGTTGAAGACATCTCCCAGCCTTATTTACTTATGTTTTTCATATGGATCTAAATGCAAATGTCACTCTACCCACTATTCCTTTTAAAACAAGTTAGCTGAGCAGTCTTTGTGACTGACCTTCCTGCCATTTGTGCCCAACAATAAAACAATTAAAGTCTCTTCCTCCAACCATCTTGATTGAAAACCAGAATCTGTGTTTTTATATACGGTATGTGGCACAGGGCATGTGTGGATGTTAAATGCAAAGTTATACCGTGCAGTGCATCTTTATAGAAGCGTCTGCACTGGTTATGTTACTCCACTCATTTACTTAAGTTTTTTTCTTCTTTTGTCACCTATCTGCATGTGGTCAGGTATTCCAGATACACGTTCAGCTGTGATGTGTAAAATTATTGGGCCATTTATCTTCTATATCTTGTCTTTTCCATTCTTTCAGTTGTTGTCATGTTTGTGTGAGGTTAGCCTAGATCAAACCCTCATAACCCACCACAACCTACCACCAGATAAAATAAGCAGAAAAACGAGCAGCTGATGACAATAAGCTGCTTTGATCTATGATAAAACCAGAAATGAAGTCTGCTAAGGACAAACACACAATGGTGGTAAATCTATTTATAGCCCACAGGTACAGTATGCTGCAGTCTTAATAATCCTGTTAGTTGGAACAGGTCCTGACACCAGACCCATCTGTTATAATGCCCACCTCCACCCCTCTGCAATCAGCACCAGACCAGATGATTAGAGGTGCTTTTTCCTGTCTAAAAAGCGCTCGCAGACCCTCATCAGCACCATTCACATGGTTTACAAACCCCTCTGGGCTCCATGGACACGACCTCAAAACAATCAGGCCAGCTATTTCTTCCTCACGATAAAAATCCCTTAAGTGCTGCTTCTGCTCATTGACGTCAATTGAATTTTTTCCTCTCCCCCTCTACTGTATCAAGTTTCCAGGGCAGTTGGTTTATTAGGATTTAGCACAAATGAAGTTGCTGAGTTTTCACCATGGCAGAACGAGACTTTATAAAATTCGAAAAACTGGAATTATTAAGTTATGGAGTTTTCAAACAAACCACGCACCTTTTAGTTTATTCACTATATTTTTGGGAAGATGGTTTGAAAATGGTTTGCAGACCTCAAATTTCTACCCCTGTGGCGCCCACAACCAATTTTTATGGATGTTCTAGTTGCATCTGTAATCACATCTCATTTTAATATTGTTTACTGATATACTCAAAAGGTACTTCATCTAATTTCACTCTATATGCTTAAGTGGCAATCATTTGTGAGCAGTTTGTATGTACGAAAGTTTTTATACCTGTGTGTTTCTGTATGTGTGTTTGGATGTGTTGACTTTGTCATCAGGCCTTACCCCATCACTTCACATCTTTGTTTCTACAGTTTGTCGCTAGGAGCTCAAGTTGGTCCTTTTTGCTGTTTATAACAGTGTGTATTTATTCTATACTTTAAGCTTGTAAAAAAGAAATAATGGTTCAGTGTAAAATCTATTTTAATTTATATGCACTTGCATTACCTGAAAGTGGTGGTGTCTAATGTGTAGAAGACTCTGGTTTAGAGTCTTTTTATATATGTATTATATATTGTTTTGATATATATATAAATATATATATAAAGTATATATTCGCACAATGTTTTGAGCGCCCAGCAGAGCAGCAGCTAAACAGATATGTTGTTGTTGTCACATGAGAACATTGTAACTCCGACACAGCTATCTTATTTTTACAGTTGAAATTGTCTTCAATGTAACGTCACAGACAAGAAATGAACAACTTTATATTAAGCATATTATGCATGAATATTAAACTAAAACTAATCTCACTTCAGCATCACTTTGTAATCTTAATGTTTTTTAAATTCCTAAAAATTTAAGTTTCAGTGTTATTAATTTTAGCTGTACAATTTCCTGAAAATAGAATTTTACAGAGGACTTATGTAAAAGAACAAGATGACAACACAACTTAACAAATGAAGGACAATTTTGGACAAATTGGCATTATGAAGATACAAGGTTTTCATTTGACAGCAGCAATTTGGTAACCCAAAGGCAACACAAAGGACGTGATAAACTGCACAGGCTTGGATATAGGAAACAAGCTAGCTAAGGAATACAGAAGCTTAGTCAATGCTTGAAATACAAATATACAAATAATATTTTTTCCTCTCTCAGTAGCTTATTACAATCTAAGCTTCTCCATCCAGCATTTGATTGCAGACTGCGTATGAGGCCAGACACAGGTTCGACTGAAACACAGAGCAATTGTCTTCTTTTACACATAACGCACTTCATGTAAAAGTAGATAACTGGGACAGTATTGGTAGCATGCTACAATACGCCTGGCACTGATGTGAACTGTTCTGAATAATCACAACATGATCTTATGTAACTGATTGTGCTAATGTGTGAACTCTTTCTGACCAAACTTGTTAGCAGTTTTAAAATTCAAATTTGTATTAACATTGTTTATCTATGTTCAAGCTTTTTGGTCCTAGTTGTGTCCAAATGGTTAGCCAGATTTAGCACTATCTGCATGAGAGATGGGATTTTCTCTTTTTTTTTGGTCAATATTATGTTCAAGTCCGCCAGTTGTTGCAGGTGGATTAATAAATGTTTCACACAATGTATGGTATTATATTGTATATTGTGTTCAAAAATAAATCGGAAAATACTTTTTCTATGAAGTAAAAGCAAAGCATGAATATATTTCTAGCCTCCTTTTCTCTGCTATGGGTGTTAAAAAGAAATTCAGCAAGCAAAGTCATTCTTCTGGTGGAGTTCCTCATGATTATCACATTAATAGGCAGTGTCCCAATATAAAACCCTTGTAAAAGTTTGTGGCCCCAAGAGGCTTTTGGTGCCCTCAACATGCCTCTAGACTAATATACAAGCCAAATACCACTGTCGACCAAAAACAATAAAATATCATAACCCCATATATGGTATTCTCTAACAAAGCAAAAGACAATGTAAAAGATTTTACTTTAAACAAGCAAACACAAAGTACACATTAACTGCACCGACTAAGGTTCTGCGATTTCTAGCTGTTTTTACTACGAATTAACTTTTTAACTATATTCAAATTAATCATTTAGTCAGAAAAGTGTCCAACAAAAAGACCCAGAGCCAAATATTAATCAACTAATGGTTCAGTACTATAGATTTGTGTCTTGTAGCTTTAGATTAGGCAGGAGGGTGTGACAAGTATTAGATATGACCTAATAAGAAAAAACAATACACATCTCTAACGTCAAGATGGTGTTAGAAATATTATAATGCATATAGGGATATATGTACTATGTTAGTTTTCATTCTCTTGATCTTGCTGCGTATGCTGCATCATCATAGGGGTTTGGCTCTAATGTGCTGAGACGGGAACACTGTGTGACACAGACACAGCACCACGGCCCACACACAATCTGACAGGGCTGTCCTGATGTGACACAAAGCCCTCACATACACACAAAAACATAACACTAATGCATGTGAAGACTCACACACACACCCCCATTATAAGAGGTGGTTCTAATGTTGGCCACCTCATTCATTTTAAATATGGTCGACATACTTGGGTTAAGAAAGCAGGCTTGATGAAGTAGTGATAGAAGTTCATCTTCCTTTGATGACTGGAGTGTATAAGGGCTTTGACTACACTTATGAGAAAAATCCACAACAATATTTTCTTTAGATCACTTCAAAATGATTCTAAAACAAGATCAATCCCTTTGGGTCAATTAACACTGGGTCTCTTCGACAAAAATCCTTACCAGCTATTTTTAGACTACTAGCTGGAGAGAAATTATTTAAACCCGTTCCAAAAAAACCCCCATGACACGGACAAGAGGCTTGTGTAATTCCCACCCATGACCCTTCATATCCAATTTCACATAGATCCGGGATAAGAGCTCTGAGGCTGTCTGTTCTTGTTTCCACTCCAATCATGCTTTAAAAAGAAAATCATGAGTGAATTGTTACCACTGGGTACTATCATCTTATTCTCCCTCTTTGTATTCCCATTAGCTATTTTTATCTTTTAACCCTTTTCTTGAATTTTCACGTAATCTCCTTTCCTCTCGAAAAAAAACAAAAAAACAAAATCGAATCTCATCTTATTTACCACACCACTCTGTCCTACTCCATTTTCGACTGTGGAAATCTTTTCCAGTCTTCTCTAACATAACCTAGTAAAAAGAAGATTTGATTTGATAAAACTACTTGCGTACATGTGACGGAAGAATGACTGACAGACATTCAGGACAGAAAGCTTCCCGACACTGTTAATAAGGCATGGAGCTCTGCAGGGACGGTCAAGTTATCTAATACAGCTAAAAACAGAGCAAAGCCTTTTCCCAACAGTAGATTTAAATGACACCACTTAATGTCCCCTGTGTGGCACAGTAAAAAAAACATTGGGGGGGGAGGGGGGGTATTTCCAGATCAGAAAAAGAAATACCTTTATAAATAATAGGGAATTGTATAAAAGCTAAAATAATTCCCCACTTTATCATACATGCATGGATGAATAATAAATCAACACAGTGTACAGAGTTTTAAGCTAGTTTCTGTATTTTAGTTTTCATTTCAAAAGATAACTTTAATTCACTAAAATGATTGTGTGCCATTTCAAAACTAAATAAAAATAACCAAAATAGAAAATGACACTTAAATTTTCAAATTTTAAAACAAAAATACCTTGAAGAGGTAAAAATGAGAGTTAAAGTGGAGTAATCAGTTCAGTTTTGGAAATGAGGGGGTCTGTTCTTCTCAAGTTAGTTTAATACTACTTAGCTTCATTTGTTCACTTGAATTAGTAAAAACAAAAATACATTTTAAAGTAAAAAAAAAAAAAGAAAAAAAAAGAAAAAAAAATCGGCTCAATTATACAATAAGCCTCGTTTTTGATAAGAACTAGTAACATTTTAGTTCAAGACCAAAATCAACTGAGCTAATCTTGTTACCTTTCACTTGTTGCTACCGTGGTTTCAAATATAAAGACAACATGATGCCCCTGACGTCCCCTGGGGGTGCACTAATATTGTAAATGAAGTAGTAGAATCAGTCTCGTGACAGATACATAGGCCTATTTATACCCAAGCCCCTCCCTCACCCCCCGAACCAATTAGAAGAGGGACAGTTAGGTGGCTGAGGTTGCAAGAAACAGCATTGACAGTTGCTGAAAGAACCTCTGCAAGGCCACTGTTTTCAAAGCCTTGACAGAACAGGGGGACCAAGCTGACAGAAATTTGGGGATAGAAGCAAACACTTTTAGGTTGTCCACAGAGCACTAGCAATGTCTGCTGCAATATCCAGTGATGCTTACAAATGAGAACACGTGAAGTTTCCAACATGTCACAGTACGTCACAGTTACCATCGGATTTAGATTATACACAAGGGGCCATAATACAGAAACTTTCCACTTCAGTCTTAGACTAGGACAAGACAGGATTTGGTACTAAGTTTAAGATTCCTCTCCTATTTGATATTCTTATTTCTTCTTGTTTTTAGAAATCCTTACTCAATCCAATTGGTTTTAAACTTTTATTTCTGTTGCCTACACATGTAGACGCATTCTTTTTTTCCACTGTGGTGTGTTTGTGGTAATCTCATTGGGTTTCACATTTCGTTACAGAAATAGTAACACCGTGTAGGCTACAGTACATTACAAATGAGCCAAATTCATTGTCCGGAGTAGTTGTTTCACACAAGTAACACACTGCCAGAGATTGTTCTACCCAGAAGAATTCTCACAGGAGAAACTTTTCAGTGAGGAGTCAAGCACGTAAAGGAGGCACAAAATGATGCTACAGGAAACAGTGTTTTGTTTACAGCACATTGCAGCTGTGTGTCAAAAATAAATAAAAATATATAAACTCAGTTATACTTTTTCAGTCACCCTGTCTAACCTCCTCTGTGCACACTGGAGAGCTCACTGTGTTAATACACAACTGCTAAATGTACATTAATTAACTGGATTTTGTTTCGTGAGTTGAGTTTGGTTTCTTATCAGCCATACTGAGCTTTCCATGCAGTGATTGCACTTATAAATGTATTCTCATTATATCATTATATTAGAGCCAGCTGTAGCTCAAGAAAGTCCCTCTCTTTCCCTGGTCATGAGTCATGTTGCAGGCTAGCACGGCACCTCAAAAACTGCATGTCTGCCCTGAACATGCATACGATTTAATAGAATACAGCTGTCACTATAGTAACCCAACTCCCTACCACTGCTAACAATGCAAAGAGTGGCAGGATGAAAGAGATAATCACCATGGAGTGATGCCTCAGCATCAACAATCAACATCTGCCTACGTCTGACTAAAAATGAAACAAACACCAAGTGGCCTATAAAAGTCTAAATAAGTTGCTTTCCACTCTGGGGTTATTAAAATTCACAAAAGCCAGTGTGTCAGCTCTGATTAAATTAGGCTGCTAAAACCCATTTCACACTTATTTTAAGCTACTGTGTGTCTAACATATACGTAGTTCATGTGTCACTTTAATTTCGGTGAATTCCATTTCTGCCAAATGACCACTGATTAGTAAGAGTGTGGTCCACGGACCGCAGGGTCAGCGATTCGATCCCAGCTATAAGTCGAAGTGTCTCTAGGCAAGACACTGAACCCCCAACAACCCTTTCCCATTACCAGCTGTGCAGTGGCGGTCCAAGCCCGGTAGAAATTGGGGAAGGTTGCGCCAGGAAGAGCATCCGGCATAAAAACTATGCCAAATGATTCACTGTGGCGACCTTGAACTCACGGGATAAAAATATATTTTTAAATATTGGCTGTGTTTGTTCTGTTCTATCAACTTGCAAATCTTCTGTCAAACCATCAAATTTATACAAAAGGTGCACTAGGCAGGGGGCAAGGTGGGTCTCACACCCTAGACAAGTGGTTCTCAAAGTATGGGGTGCATCCCACAAGTGGGGAATAAAGACATGACAGGTGAGATGCAGAACAGAAGGAAATTTGTCTTGTTTTCTGCCCATTTCTTCATTAACAATAAAATTCATACACAAAATAAAATGACCACACACAAACAAAGGGGTCATTAATACATGTAAACATGAGTTAGGCAACGCGAAAGGAAAAGTGGAACCAGTGTGAAAGCAACGATTTAATGTCTGCAGTGGAACAATATAAACACATTTTCACAAAGAGAGGCAGCAGTGTACATAGTGGGCATAATAACATCAATGGATAAATTTGTGACCTTGACCACAAAAAACAAGCGAATCGTTGCCAACAAACAGACAAGAAACAGACTGTAGGATTAATCAACCAAAAGCCAGCCTAAAAGAAAATATGATGAGGCCTATCTTGTTCTTGGATTCACCGTAGGGATGGTGGGGGCAGAGGAGAGACGCATGTGTTTTTTGTGTCTTAAACCGTGGGCAGCAGACAGCATGAGACCCGACAAATTAAGGAGACACTTCGAGACAACACACCCCAGTCATGTCAATAAGCCACTCAACTTCTTTCAAAGAACACTAGCAGAATATCATCAGCAGGAAAATGGCATGGTAAAATCTGCATCAGTGAACAGCAAAGCTCAAATGGCTTTTTACAAACACACAGAATTGCTGAGCAGCTCATTCTTCTCCCCTTCGCCACACCTCATCTCTGGGAGATTGGCTTTTCAGCTGTTGCTTCACTGAAAACAAAGTACAGATCTCAGCTCAACATTGAGCATGACTTGGGAGTGGCAGTATCAAGCATGCAACCATGTTTTGAAAAGATGTGCAGTGCAAAACAGGCTCATTGCAGCCAGTAATGCAGTGTTAAGACTCACGTATTGTCCATTTCTTCTTGTTCTTGCCTAATGCATTTGCTCATTTTTTGCACATGATGGCAAAATGTCAAAATAAAGTTAAGTGTTAACACAATTGCAAAACACCAAAAACTTATTTGAGGTTATTGATTTAAAATAAATGTAAAAAAGTAAACTCTGCCTATTTCATTACCATTTTGATGGAGGACAGGTGGGGCTTGAACCCAACACCCCCACAAAGTGGGGAAAGACTACATACTTCATAAACCCCAATCTCTGGCAGGCAGTTGCATCTTCACAATCAGTGCATTTGGACTTGGCCAAATGTAACCTGGTTAATTTTCTCAGAAAAGCTTTTTTCTTAACTGTCATTTAAAGGAAAGCTGGTTTCCAAAAGTGGGATAGAAGATTAGAGAAATCTTTTTCTATGCCATGTATATGTGTAACCAGGTTTCCAGTTAATGTTCACAATGCAGAACACTGACAGAAAAATACAAATCTACATACACTGGTTTCTGGCCTAACAGAAAGGTCAGATCATCACACTCTGCAGTAACTTAACACCAATCACTTTCAGCCTTAAGCAGCAATCACCACTGCATGCCAGCTGCTGTGCGGAAAGAGACTGTAGGCTGATGTGATCACTGCAATCTCCCATCTTCATAAGTTCGGCACATTATGCATTATTAGACCCATACAGTAGTGAACAGTGGTATTTTATCATAGTAATTATTGGACTCTCAAAGCTCTAAGTTAGGTGAGATGAAAACTAAACAGCATCCAAATACCAGGATGCACCTGAACTCAAGTCTCCCACATCACAGCCCTAAGGATGTAATTTTTGGGAGACAAGGATAGGTCTTTCGAATAATGTTACTGCATAGCATCTTATTCTGGTTGGCACAGAAATACTGTAGATGAAAAAAAACACCTGATCTCACATCAAATGCACTCTTAATAATAATCACTATTGCTTAGTTCAATAGCATTACACAGAGGACTGAAACATAGCTGCTCAGCTAACTGCATTTTGGCATTTAACTTAAACACATTGTTAGACCCAGGTCCATCTCTGGGCATACTGTCATATGCTGCTTAGTGAATAGGCTTGCCTGTTGACATTTATTGGTTGCGTAAACACAATAAAAGCAATAGCGTAAACAAGCTAACATTATATGCATCGTATAGTGGACTTCCTAAATCAGTTCCAAACTCTAGTTACCATGGTTACCAAAGATTTAGGACTGGAATCTGCAAGTTAAGAAGTTCCTTTATTAAAGCCAGTGGCTCCAACCTGGTAAGAGCAATGGGGTGGCTGTAGCTTATGGCTTAACAACTACTGCTTGGTTTGAGAGGAGCAGGCCATTATTTGAAGCTCTCTTCTGCTTTAAATTGAGTGGGATAATAAAGATAGTGTGGTGACACTGATGATTTTTGAGTAGATTACAGTTTGCCCAAAACAGCTACAGTGTATGTTGTCAACAGGGTTGTCACTCGGGTTTAAGCATCATAGCAAACAATATTACAAAAAAAGAATTTGCTCAAATTGGTTAATATTCTGAGAACAGGCTGAGCAAAGACAGATAGCTGAAAGACCTGTGCTTTAAACACTATGATGATGAAAGGATGTCTTTGCTTTTCTCTGGCTCTTCACTGGTTATAATCTTTTAAAACTTTATAAATTACTTCCTCTTAAGCTCCTTTTTTGTCTGGGATCATCTTATTTTTGAACTCGTGACTAGTCTAGAAAAACCAACATCACAAAAATATTACATTGCCTTTCAACAATATTACATGTCATT
Source organism: Channa argus (assembly GCF_033026475.1). Taxonomy (NCBI): domain Eukaryota; kingdom Metazoa; phylum Chordata; class Actinopteri; order Anabantiformes; family Channidae; genus Channa; species Channa argus. Next base: position 18,370,529 of record NC_090204.1, read on the forward strand.
AAACTGGAGAGTGTTGCCTACAATTGCCCTGGAGCAATAAGTGTCTTTTGTGAACTGTGGGCACATGTGACAAGTCAATTACAAGCTCAACACTAAAGACAAAAAGTGGAAAATATGTTTTTTCATTATGCAAAAAATGATCCGAATGTATACTACATATTTGTCAATGATGACACTGTGTTGTGCAACCAGAAGTTGATTCCTCTCGTTTGAATGCCACGTTTGATCATTTCCATGCTAAGGTTTCAGATCAATATTACTCTATCCCTCCTTTTTTCCACTTATGCCCTGGGTCTGTAGTTTTTCTTTTGTCAAAATAATAATGTGTTCTGACAGGTTAAACTGAGCGTCTGCAGTGGCAGTGGAAACAAAAGGAAGGACAGAAGAAAACAGAAGAGAAGAGGGAAGGCAAGTAGCTAATAATTTAAACAAACCTGAGTACAAGTTGAAGACACCTTGGATTCTAAACTCTAGTCAGTCATCAAAGAAAATGAGCCTCTGGTGCATAGGAGGTGATGGGAAGTATTGGCATCAGAGTTCTGAAATACAGAAATGGAGTGAATTAAGAATTAGCTAAAATAATCCAGCAACAAAGATTGTACCAAAATCAACCAATTTATTCTTTGCCTTTAAACATAATGCATCTGTTTTTCAATGCATCAGTACTGAGGTACCCTATTGCAGTTTTGTTGCTCTGGTAGATAGGCAGTGCTCCCTTAACAAATTAATGAGGGTTTTGTTCAAGCATGTGTAAAAGCACGTGCATAGGGAGAATTTAAGAGTAAGAGAGCCAGCCAGCCAGCCAGCCAGATAGTAGACGCAGTAAACTGGCATTGTGACAGGGTCTTTCTCTCACATAATATCACAAGGCTGACCAAGTCCTCTCTGTCGATCAGGTTACCATGGCAACTGCGCAAGAGGTGAATAATGAAGACACATTCTCTAGACATTTCTCTTTGTGATAACATCTCCAGATTCACATACAGTCAGTGTCATTTACAACAATTACCAACACAATCACACTCTTACACAAACACAGATTTATGCTGGTAAAGACCCTAACTAAACATGTGGATTACAAATGCATAGAAATATATTTAGCCTTGCACAACATTATAGGGTCTGAAAACATTGATCAGAGAACGCCTCTAAAAGATGGTCTCAACAAGACAAAAGGTAGGATTCATTGCAGCAGACCTGTTGTATTCGTCTGTCATTCTTACTAACAGAGGATGTACCTACAGCAGTAAACTGGAACCCAAGTGTTCATTTAATAATACAAGTAATAAAGGCTACACTATTTAGTAAAGGAGATTTTCTAAAGGCCTTTTTTGTCTGGGGAAAAAAAAGAATGTGAAGTTTGCACATACAAACCTACATTGCTTCTAGCTTTGGTCCAACATGCATACATACAACATGCATACATACTGACCACAATACTAGCTTAAATATTATAAGCATTTATAAAATACTGTACACTACATGTTTTACAAGGCAGCCATTCTGCCTACGGGTAAAAGACGAAGTGCGGCACATGGATCACGTTGAGTTTTTGCATGTTATCAAACCAAGTGTATCTTTCATGTGGAAAAACAAATCAATTGGTTGAGGAGGAAAAACTTTCTAGTTATGCAACACTATAGATCTTTGAGTCAAAATATTGTGATTTGCCAGAGGAAATTAATTTCCTGGATGGTTTTGATGAATTATTAACAACGGGGTTAGATAATCGAAGGTCAGGTGTGTGTGCATCAGCCGAGCGTTAATCAGTAAAATGAGGCCTACAAACATTTACTTACACGTGGCATTAAATTCCCTACTAAGCAATTTTGCTTCACCGTGGGAGTAAATAAAGAGCAACAATTTAACAAACAACCACCAAAACATAATGGAGTTGAGATTTTAAGAAGGAGCTTATTTTTCGTTTAACGTTAAGGCTAAATTACCTTCTAAAATGGGTCTTGGTACTTGTAGCATTTAGCTAACAACATACAATAAGGTCAACGTCCTTTCAGCAACAGTGTCAGCATAACGTTAGGTCAGGGTTTACTCAAGCAATGCGACGCACTTCGACAGAGGGACCCAGTCACAACGCCACCAGAGCAACCGTTACACCTGAGCTAAAGTTAGCTCCAATTAAAGCCGAGCTATACTTCGATTGAGTCCGGGTTTTTTCATGAAACAAACATAATATCGTAAAAGAAGTGGGATACAACGCTTACCAGTATTTAACCGCTAAATAGACGACACTTCCAGTTCTCCCTAAGCCGACTCTGTCCAAAAAAAAAAAAAGAAATGGCGCTAATTAACGCTCAAACATTTACGTTTACCAACACCGGAACTGACACGCCTCCTTTTTACTTTTTCGTAGACATTTACAAGAATATGTAAAACATTTATAAATTGTACAATGTATACATTTAATGAATGATAAAATAAATTAACATGGATACTCTGATAATTAAACAATTAAATTAGGGATGCTTCTGTATGTCACTTCCGTCAAGTCCAAAATCAGATCTGCGCTAAAAGAAGAAAAGCATAATTTTAAAATAGAGAGCGCCTTAGGCAAGCATGATGGTAAATGTACAGTTGTCTAATTGAGTATCTAAAAGATGCAGGTCTAATAGAAAGGATCTAGTTTACTTTTTTCTGCCATCTAATTCTCCACACTCCAATCCAGAAAGTGGCGGTCTTCCAACCGCCAATAAACCAGAAGAAGAAGAAGGAGGTATGTTCTGGCGACCATGTTTGATTGTTTGAGATCAACAGTTGCATTTTGTAAATGGCCTATGAAGTTGTCTGTATTGTGCAGAAGTCAGCGTATCTATGATTTCACATGAACGCAAGCGACTTAAAAAGAAGAAGATTCTATAAAGGTTTTCCAAATATTGGTAAGTGTTGTAGCTAATTGTCTTTGAGAAAGTGAAAAGCCACCAGCTGTTTCAAGCTAAGGTTGACTTAGGTTCAATCACTGACTTAAAGTAAAGTAAACATCAATGCAACACTTTTCAGAAGCAGGTGTGTGTGAGCAGGTCAGCTACAAATAACCAGAAGTGAGTTAATTCACTATTGCTTAACATTTAGGAAGCTTGTGTACACTGGTATTAACAAAAAAAAAAACATACTGTCTCAAATAGGCAATTTAAGTTAGTTAGTTAGTTAGTTAGGAGACTATATTAAATATTAAAAAATAGCTTTTTTGTCAGGGCTCCTAGCTTAACATAACAATCAATTTGACTCAAAAGTGATAAAACACAGAATATATTCGGCCTAATATTAGAGTTAAAGGGTTTGCATTAACTTGGCACAGTCAGTACTCAGCAGGTTTTATTGTTTATAGGCTGAGGAAATCTGAACTTTACCATTAAAAGGGTAAGTCTAGACTTTTTGATGTAAATTATATCTAGAGTTTTTGAGTTTCATAGAAATGAAACAGAAAGGAGAAGTATTTTGATAATTATTGTCATCCTTTATCATAGTTGTCTGAGTAAAGAAGTTGGAAAAAGGTGTTAACCCCCCCCCTTCCATTTCCTGGTACAGCTGCTGCCAGTAAATCTCCTCCTGGGAAAAATCTGTAGAAGAAAAGAAGTTGAGTCAGTTCTGTGAAGTGCTTATGTGTTGAAATACTTTTTTTGCATGGTCAATTTTTGAAAATTACCTTTTGTATTCAACTTGAGTATTGAGTATTTTTGCAATGCCTGGTTGAACTGTTGTTCAGAAAATAAAATTATGTTTGTTACAAAACTAAAGGAAGACTAGAAATGGGTTTCCCAGTTTTAAAAAAATGGCTGCTGAAAATTGCTGCGTCTTTTTGACCATCACTCATTCAGCAATGTTTTCACATGTTGTACCTAATGAGATTTAAAAAACTCATCGTGGTAGATGCTGCTTGCAGTGTGTGAACACATGCTAGATATCATGAGTTTTGGGCCATTAATTTTCTACCCTGCATGAAGTGTATAGGTTTCCAGCTAGAAAAACTAAGAACGAGGACTGACGTTGAGGGGGTAGAAGGGGGGGACAAGTATTATCTACCTCTTGCCATCTGCATTGGCTGAGTAATTGTGTTCTGTCGTCAGTGCGCTGCACTCAATTCATTCAGGTCGATTGGTTCAAGCTCACTGCATTATGAGGAAATAATTACCATTTGTTTGGGGACTTATTATTCTCTGTGATTAATTATGTGGACTATGTTTTGTAAGAGCTTTGGCTGTTGATGCCTGGGGACGGTTGAATCAAAATATCAGACTGTATGTCATCAGCATGTGATGGTATTTGTGTCCATTCAACGTGCCAAATATTGTGTGCAGGTCTTCATTGTGTTAGTTGAGTTGAACAGGTGTTGTTGCATGTGATGGTTCACATGGAGCTACGCCTGAGTTGGGTCTGTCCAACATTTCCACCCTGCATCAGTGTTGGTCCTGGCATGGACTAAACACAGTCACTTCCATCTGAGCCATTTTCACTACATACGTGCAAGCATGTTAAATGTCCAATACATTTTGGGTTGAACATCCGTATTGTCTGTGTGAGAGTTGAAGTAGAGGTTAGTGATAATTGTGAAAAGCTGTGAGAGAGAAAAGGCAACGCCTTTCATGAGAGTGATTAGAAAAGGCAATGCCATTCATGAGAGTGATGAGTGAAAAATTATGTTTGAGTTTTGGGTGGACTGCCTGGGAACTCAGCCTGGGAAAATTTCTGATTTCTCTTTCCTGTGTTGAGCTGTAAAAACCCCTCAAATGCAGCATTATTGTCACAGGATTCCGGGCTCTTCTCATGAAGATGGTGCTGTGTCCCTGTATCACACTGCAACACAGTGGACACTGAGGAAAATGGTTAAAACCTGGTTTTAAAAAAGTAGCAGAGCAAATATGAGTTTGTTACTTTTTTACTATTTTGCTATTCTACATTTTAAGTTTAACAAAAGTTTAGAGTCTATATCTGTAAGTTCTGTCAAACAAATTTAGCTAGTATTTTGCCCAAGTGAAGTGAGAGAGAGAGATATTTAGCAAAGACACAACAGACCCATTACAAGCCTAAATAGGGGATTTGTGAAGGTAAAGTTTACCTCACGTGTGTATTATCTCCCCATGCCCTGAATATTTGAGCAAACAGAACTAAATATAAGCTAGACGGATGAAGCTGACTTGCATGGTTAAATACAGAAAATGTTGCTAGGGAAGGACTGAGTCATTTGTGCTGCATAGATTGTTGGGGGATGCCGTATGTGTTTGTGCGGAGGAGCGAAGCGTTTCCTCAAAGTATCAGTCATTCAGGTCTGTATTCATGTTGGGGGAAAGCCTTCTGCAAATCGGTTAGTTAGTTGATCTGATTTCTGAATTTGTTTTAAGGATAGTGGCTTTAAAAATACAAAAGGTCACCATGGTCAAGTATCCAGTTTGCAAGTCAGCTTACATCCTGTTCATGAACAGTTTTTTTTTTTTTTTTTTTTTTTTTTTTTTTAAATTATATTTTGCAAATTTTACAGTTTGAAAACGTATATGGATAACGGCCAGATTTTCTTAGCTTTTAAGTCTAGTGTGTGTTTGTGTGTGTGTGTGTGTGTGTGTCTCCAATAGACTACAGTAGTTGGCTCAATGATCTAAAGAAAAATAGGAGACATTATTGGCATAAAATAATCATTAATGAATTAAGTAAGATATCATTTACTTTGAATATTCACACTGGGACAGGTTTGGTTTAAAAAATGTCCATCCTATTTTTCTAATCTAAAAAGATAATTTAAAGGGTTGTGTGTCTGTGAGCATCATAAAGGCTGCTCATTCGGAGGCAGAGAATTTACCAGAAGAGTGCCTGAGGAATTTGGACGAGTTGTGTGTGCGTGGGTGAGCAGGAGCTTTCTGTGAGGAAAAGAGGAGAACGTATGCCTTATTATTTGACATTCAGGAGTGGGTGTGAAAGAAGCCAATGATGGGTAAGAAAGAGGCATGCTGGGCTTCTCTATATCGGTTTTTGTGCACAGATCTCTGTATTTGTGTGAATGCGGATCATCATATACTGATCATACTGGTCATCATACATTCCAGCTGTCTCTTACTCACACCCTTTATACCTGACATGTCTATTCATGTCAGGTGACAAACAAATCCATTCTAGAGGATAGATTTAGGGTTTCCTAACCAACCAATAATTATATTATTTTCCTATTACATTTCTTGCGTCAGACTGCAGAAGCCATGAGGATGAGCAGTTACATGTTTCGGACTGATGTCTCTCTCTCTGAGAAGTCCATTGCCAAACCCCCCACAGACTAGGGGCCTACATCACTTGAGTGTTGCTATATTACATTTTGCAAATTCTATCAAGTCTAAAAAACCCACTACATTAAGTTTTATTTTATAGTTCACTTGCAAGAATTCATGGCAGAGTGGTTCATTTGTGTTTTGTTCAAACCCTCGAGCGCTAGATGGCAGTCCTGAAATCAATCAGCAGCCATTTTCCACTCTTAACAGCAACAACCGAAGGCATCTAAAGTGCGCATGGCTAACATCAGCACTAGCAAGTGTTACCATCTGTCTTACCCCTCAATGACTCAGGAAATGTCATGAATCTATGGCTTAAACTTGCTGATTACCTCGTATTTATATCTATCTATCTATCTATCTATCTATCTATCTATATATATCTATATCTATGTCTATATCTAATCTATATATATATCTATATCTCTATCTATCTATCTATCTATCTATCTATCTATCTATCTATCTATCTATCTATCTATATCTATATCTATATCTATATCTATATCTATATCTATATATATATATATATATATATATATATATATATATATATATATATATATTAACATACAGTAGAACATAGTACCTTCCGAATTAGATCACCCATATTTTAAGTGAGGAAAAGTGTTAGAACATGTGACTGGCAAGTGTTTTTTGTTACCTAGGTGTAACATGTGAGACTGTCCAAAAACTAAATAACTCTAAATGACTATTCTTGGTTTGCGGTTTGGGTTTCACCTGTAATGATTTCATTTGTTGTTTTAAAAGGAAACATTAATATGAAGATCATTGAGCTGTCCATGGCAGATAAGCAAGCCATTCTGAACCTTAGAAAAAGGAAATACCCATCAGCGGCATTACACAAACATAACTTATAGCCAGTACAATTATTTTGAATGTCCTGAAAAAGAGAGAAAGCACTTTAAGTACTTTGGTCTGTAGTATAGTATATTGCTTCAGAGAAAAATTGGGAATTTTCATCTCACATTCATCATTTGACCTTAAACCCTAAATGTCCTCCGTGTTTAGCAAACGCAAATAAAGTGTTCCTTCAATTCCAATAACTGGAACAACGGGATTGTACATCCTACATCATTGCTTCAGGTCTGCCTGATGACCTATTATATTAATCCAGACTCAGGATCACTGTTCTCTGCAGACCAATGAGCTGTCAGATACAGAATGTCTTAAAAATCTGCTCTCCTATTTTAGGATGCTTCCTAAATTATAAGTCCAGTAATAAATGCGTCATTGAGAGACCTATCTGGGTTTTCACCAGCACAGCACATCATAGTGCATACGCACATGCACACACACAAGCGCACACACACACATAACCTATATTAGCAACATTCTCGTGGGTGTCCAATCTAGAGTGAGCCAGTAAGGAAGCGTGGGCAAGAACTACAGTATCCTTTGCCCAATTCTAATTCAGCAGTAGGCTATAGGGGTTTCCTGTGTGAGGTTTCTGATATGGCTTTGTGTGCGTATGTGTGTTTTAGGCAGTGGAGTCACTTTGGGGTTTTCTTCATAGGGATCATTTACCAGTTAAACAAATCCAAATATCTCAAATCAAATTACTTCATGTTTAACATCTAATCAGACAATTTTCTGTTGGAATTCGCAAAGAGGCTATTTAGTTTTATAGAACTCGTTCCTGTTCTATTTATGTCTTTATAATATTCCTTTGAAACTCTCTGCAGTAAGTTAATGTGGCTCCATTCTGTCATCTCAGACTGGCTGTCCTAGCAAACACTGCTACTCTAGGGACTGGCCTAATTTTGGCTGCTCAATTGTTTATAGATATAAGCTGATTTGAACTGTTTATTTAGACATGGGCCCTTTTGTGGAAATGGTTGTTGGTGTAAGTAAGGACATACACTGATCAGCCATTAGCACTGGTGGTTTGATAATGTCATGGGCACTCTGACCAGGCTGTGGCTTCTCAGCCCTATACACAGCAAAATGGTACTGCACTGTGTACAGAGGTGGTAGTAGTACACAAACTCAATACTCATGTAAAAGTGCAAGTATTAGCATAAAAATTGACTACAACTACCACTTAAAATCTTCTACTTAAAGAAAAGCACTCAGTAAATGATCTACATTTTTAAAAAGTACTCTATCTTGTTAAAATATGTTGTTTTATATTTAACAATACTGATTCTGATGATTCTGCCAATACATGTGCAGTATTTATTTAAAAAAATAAGCGCCAATGATCACTGTTGGTAAAGGTGGAGCTTATTTAACCACAGTCTGCCGCATTTTTTTTAGGTGTCATATTTTATATTAAACCATCAGCTGGTGTTAATGTTGTGGCTTATAAGTGTATTGGACTGGTGTTGACACCCTAGAGACCATTGGGGACCACAGACCAGATCAGCACATTATCACAAGAATTAGTTATTCTCTTCCTTCCTCTGTTCCGAGCCTGGAGGAGAGAACTGAGTTTTCAGAACTGGGCTTGTTACAGAGGTAAGACTCTGGACTGATTCTGGGGTCAGCAGAGTAGCCCACACTGACGGTTTTCGAACTGAGGGTTGTCACATGGGGTTCACTGAATATTTTCCAGCGTGATCAAATATGTTACCTACAACACGCGCTAACTAGTTAACTGAACATCGACTAATAGATCCCCTCACTTGGTACCTAAAATAAAACAGGCGGCATTATTTGTCCCAGAAAACAGTGTCATACAGTTCCTTCCAAACTAATTCTCATATCTTGCTGTACGAACATAAGCCTGTGACTCAAAATAATACCTCCGGTGGCATCAGACTAAACAAGCCACATCCACCTATGAGCTGGCAGTCGGCATCATCGAGTAATTAGGAAGTGGGTGCTAATTACACAGAAGACCTTGCTGCTTGATGTAGTGTGTAAGTGTGTGTGTCTGGTACCTTGGGCAGGGCAGCAAGTGTGAAGACAGAACAGTGTGTCTGCCTGGTAGTAGGAACAGACAGTGAGCATCATGAGTGGCTGGATGGCACGTAGGCACTCAACATGGCACCTTGTCACCACCACGCCTTATCGCCCTGAATGCCTTCTCTGCTGCTGAGTGGAATGTTGTTTTGGTTTGACTGCACTTGCTGCTACCTAATCGGTGGGTGGGTGTTTGTGTACATTAATGACTGCAGCCTAATCACCATCCCTCATCAGGGCATTTTGGGGTTGGGGAGAGATGGAGCAGGGCGGAGGTTTGCAGGGATGTTGCTTCAACAGTATGCAGGAAATGGCACGAGGCCTGACTTTGGGCATGAGACGTGACAGTTTCAACATAAGCCCAGGGAAGCCCATGTATAGAGATGACATTCACTGAGAGGCAGGAACAGAGCTTCATTGTTGACATACCTCATGCTTAAAGCAGCTGAGATTGTTCAGGTAGGTAAAAAGTGATAAGGGTGTCACGTGCAAGGGTACATTTTGACAGAAACAACAAAATGGAAACAATAAAAAAAAAAAAACTTATATGGAAGACAGTATAAATATATGCATGTTTTTGGTAGACATGGCTCTGACATTTAGTTACAGTAGAATATAATTTTTTAATCTTTATATATTCAGAATGTTTTTTTTGTGTGTGAAATATATATACACACGCACAGGATATAGGTATATTTTATTCAAATGTATAAAGTGAAAAGTGGCATTTTTAGGCAGCGAAATTTAAAAGTGAGGTACAAAGCAAGCAAAATCTAAGTCAGGCAGATGTTATATAGATGGAGAGAAGAAAAGGACCATGGCAAAGCCATGAGGTACACTTGTCTAGAGGCAATGGCTAGGTACTTGCCCTTGTCAAGACATATTGAAGCTTCACACAGATGGGTAGGACCTGTGCTAACAAAGTGCTATAGTAGACATGCCCAATTCAGAGAGTGCAGAGAGGATGATCTGGCTGTTTAAAGCATCGAAGGCTGCAGCCAGAGACTGGACTATTCTACAACCTCCATTTGAGGCCAGACTGATGTTTTCCTTCAATGAATCTTGACTCAAAAGCTTTTAGGTATTGATTTGCATAAGGATTAAGTAGCCTTTAAATATTTTAACGACCATGTCCTGCTGCACTTGATGTATCCAGCTTATTTTGTCTCACCATTAGCCTAAATTTGCAGTTCTTTAAAGTACAGTAATTCCAGGTTTTACATTTATAGTTTTTTTTTTTTTTATTCTCTAATCTGTTAATTAACTATATGGTTGAGCACTAGCTGTTGTTGTTGCAAAGAGCACAATTTTTGCAAAACTGCTCTTTTTTGCTTTGTAGGTTACTTCAGGATAGAACTAGAACACCTTTGATAAATTATCATTAATTTTGGGACCTGAAGTGGGATCACTGTACCAGATCCTCCTCTCCCAATGGTTTCTCACTTGCCAGATAGTAACTGCAGTTGCTTCTAAATGCAGCTTTTCCTTTTTCACTGAATTCATACATTAATAGAGTGATGACCCATTTGAATTTGTCTTGCAGTTTTTGCTGGCAGTGAGAAACTGTTTGGACCTGCAAACAGATGCAGAGAGACAGCACCAAAAAATATCCAGAATAGACCAACACTGCACCCCACAGGCGAAATGTGTGAGCAAAGGTGGAGGAAAAAGTAGGTCAGAGGGAGAGAGGTGGAGGGTGTTATGTGGGTAGGTGTGTTGGTGGGGGAGCGTTTGACAAAGCCAGATTTTTTTGTTTGTTTGCATTTTCTACTTATGAAATCAACAAAGTCACTTTACACAAGTTCCTGCCACCTGGGAGGTAAATGGAATGTGCCAGAACTAAGAGCATTTTTGCGCAGAGCCTTTATCTAAAAGTTATCACTGCCAATGTAAATGCCAAGGAGACTGCTCTGTTCTCAGGACAGGATGCTTTGCTGCCATATTGACGAAAAAATGTACAGCACTGAAAGTGACAACGAAGTGAAATGTCCTTGTCATTGCAGGGATCAGACTTACAGTTTAACACAAAGTTATTACAGGCTATCTGCACTATTGAAAAAGTAGCCTAGCTAACACACTTTGATCTTGGTGCAGATGTTGTAAATTCCTAAAAATCCATTTTCTTTTTAATTAATTTTTAAAAAACCTGGACAGCTTTTTGTGCTGTACACTGTTGACGCCTGTAACTGAAAACTCTTTTACTGTCCCTCTACTATTCTTGACAAAGGAAATTAATAGCACCTCTAGAGGAAGATTAGAGACACTATATCGCAGAGGAAAGAGTACTTTGTTTAACTGAACAGGAGATGGTGCCTACCACAAATACCATTTTTGGTTTCTTGTTGGCAAATAAATCATCTACGTTTTGATCCAATTGACCTGCAATTGTTAATCCAAGATGTTACATTTGCTGTCTAATTATTAGTGTAATGAGTACTACTTAACATATATTTGGCATTTTTTTTTTTTTTTTTTATTACAAAATGAACTAAACCCCAAATGTCAATTGCATTTTACACACACATCTTTCAGCAAATTGCAACTGAATGATTCTGGTGATTCTTACATTGAGGATAACAAACTTCAGAGGTGAGACTGAATTACACTGATTAGCCTTTAATTGGGCGTTTAACTGGGTAAACACTTACTTACAAAAGTTAAGAGAGTATAATTATAATTATGTTGGTCTCTGAGTAGAGCAAGACTGCAGTTTTTCCCTCCAGAGTTTCTGAATTTTTAAATCCATTAAAAATTTTCCTCTTCATTGCCTAGAGACCTCTTTATGCTGCTGAAAAGTTTAGGTTTTTTGAAATAACATAAATAAATTTGGTGTAGATGTAAAATGGACACCAAACTTGAAAATCTGAAACATGAATATGTACTGACTGAATCTTTGTACATGATTAGGGAAAATCACAATGTGTGTGTATGTGTCTGTCTGCCTTACTGCAGTACAGGACATGTTGACCTTCACTGCCTGCCTGTTCTGGACTCTGTGTCACAGAGACTCCTGTGTCACATTACTATTCTTTACAGATTGTGTTTATGCACGTGTGTCGGCATGTGTGTGCCTTTTTTCGGTGTACTCACTGTCATTAATTCCTATGCTGCCATCTGCATCAGCATCCTATCAGCAGCCCAGTCAGGCAGAGTCCTTTTGCTACTATTCATCCTTGTCTCCCTCTTTTCCAGTGGATCATATTTGCCGTCTGTTCATTCTGCTGCATTCTCATCCTTGTTTCTGACTGGCGTGAAAACGGGTCCATGGGGACAGCTGTAAATGGCTGAGGAGTTGTGTACTGGTTGGTTTCGCATCATTGCAGGGACAGCAGGTAAACCACTTTTCTTTTACCACACTGCTGTATATCATGGTCTCACCGCAGTGAGACCAGGAATTATCAGTGGAAATTAAAAAATAGGTCAGTTTCTTGCATTTAGATCGTTTTAGATGGTTTAGTATCTGTGAAATGATATGAGTTGTGCCTCCTGAGTGTATAGACATTTACTGTAGTAAGAAATGCATGTTTGCTGGTGAGATTAGATTCACTGGCTCACAGTGTAATATAGCATGAATTATTGTTGAGGTTACTACATCCATTTATCAATTAGAATAACAATAAAGTTCACGTAAATTTATATTCTAACTAACCCAATGACAAAAAAAAGATTCTGTCTTTTATTATAGGTCAAATAGCCCTGTGTTTCTGTAGTTCAAACTGAATTACTGTGGTTGAAGTTTATATTTGACTTTGTTTTTCATATAGACTTACTTTGGTGGAAGTTTATATTTGGCCAGTGTAAAAGTTCAGAAATGAGTCATGTGAACAACCAACTGACATAGACGTTAGTATTGCAGAAGCATCATGGTAGCCAAATGGTTACAGCGAGTGCCACGTAACCCCAGTATCGCACGTTCTAGTCCAGCTGTGGAACTTTCCCTATGTTTCCCTAAACTCCTTAAAACCATTAAAAGGCTCACCTGAGTCAATGTTTGAACAACGTTGAAGCTGGGATTAAGAAAGATCTGCATTATATGTGGGTGGTAAGTTTTGATTTGAGTCACCTTCTCTGTCGAGGTTTTTTCAAGTTTGACGTAAATGGCTTTCTCTACTCCTTTGTCAACTCACTGGCCATCTTCTGTCTAGACATGGGCAACGCTGTCTTCAAGTGGTGACACTTCTTTTTCAAATGCAGCTGTACTGCTGAGTCTTGTCTTGAGTGTTAGTTTTTTGTTTCTCCAGTGTACAAAGCTGCATTTTCTTTGCTGCATTGGATTGCTGGGTGTTTTTTCTCCTTGGTGTGGACAAGCTTCTGTCTATGTTTCTGGGTTTTTTTGAAAATCCTCTTTAGCTGTTCATAACATAGGTTATCACATAAACTCAAGAGGTTTTTCAAGCACAGCACCTCTGGACTCTTACAATTGCCCAACTTTTAATGGGTGTGTGTCTGCCCCTATTTTCTATCTCTTGTACTTAACTCAATGCTCTGTTCTGCATTACATTCTTTATTTACATCCATCTTTTTCCATCTACCACAAAACATTATATATTTCTTCTAACCCCAGCAGTTGGTGTATTTCATAAATAAGGTAAAACATTTTTATATATTTGTTGTGTTTAATTGACTAAATATACCAAAATACCAGTGTAATGAATGATTGTATTGTTCTTAAATAGTACATAATGTAAGTGTGTGTATCTATTTAGCTACCACTGCAACTCTAAAACATAAGTAAAAGGGCACTAGGCTTTATTTAGAAAATCCACCTCTGTTCCTCCTCTGTTCAACACTCCTCCACTAGCTGGCATGGCAGCATTATTCAGCTTCAACATACACCTGTATCTGTAGTTAATATCAAAATTTTTTCAAAGTTGACATAGATGTGCCCAGTAAAGCATATTGATAATATTACACTACACAGTATGAGCAAATGCTATATATTGTTCATGATTCTCGGTGAACACTAGGTGGCAGTGCAGGGAAAGATGCTGGTTGATTCACTGCCATGGGAAGTGAGCAGGAGGGAGACAAAAAAATGGGAGAGGAAGAAGGAAAGAGATGAATAATAGGAATGTAGAGAAAACAAGTAGCTATGAAGAGAAAATAAGGCAAAATAGTTTCGCAGAGAATTTTATAAATAATAAAAAAGGAAGGACGGGGATGAACAGAGGGAGGAGGCAAGTGACAAAATTTGCCACATGGAAGTAGCTGAAATATTGAAGGGGGGGAGAGAGAGAAGGGAGGGAGTCATCATCACATGGGCTGAAGCATGACTTTGGAAGATTCTGTGGATATAGGAAGCACACAGTTGGCTCCAATTAGAGCCTGAATATGGTTAGATCATATAGTTGGAGGAAAAAATGTGTTAACATACACTACTGGATACCCTGTAAACACAGAGCTTACACACTCTAACAATATGGGAGAATAAGACTAAGGAAAATGAAGTGAGGGATGGTTTTAAAAGTCATGAGCTAGTGTTGAAGTTTAGTGTCGGTTGTTCCAATTTTTTTAGATTCTATGGCCGATATTATGAAGGAAATCACAGTAAACAACTCTCCGTTAACACAAGGTAAAAAATGTCTATGGGAAATGTGAAATTTACAATAGAAGTAAAACCTGCGGGCTTTGAAGAAATGTCATTTTCCTGGGTGAGGACTGGAAAGAAAACCCTCATGTAAGAGTCCTTGACACAAGGAATACAAATAACTGACTTTAGTATTGTGGCGACAAATTGTGCAGCATTAGCAGTTTGATGTTTTTATTTTTTATATCTATTTGAAGAAACTGAAATATAGAAATTATTGGGTTTTTGTTCCCATGTACTGTACCTCATAGCTGACTACAAAATACCCTTACTGCTCCTACAACTAACTGAAAATATCATAGCAGCAATTGCTTATCTGTACCTATATTTGTATTTTATTTTTCTAGTCAGTCTTTGACTTGATTTTTGTAGCTGTGCCTAATTGTCAGTCTCCTCTACTGTGGTTAGTCCACATAAAACCCACCTCCTCTCCCCCCACTCTTTCCATTTCTCTCTCTCCACCCTCTCACAGCAAATTAACCAGCATACACAAACAGAGGCGCACGCCTCTCTCTGGGGGCTGGTCTGTCATCGACCCTTCCTGCTTGTTGGTTTCAGCTGTGGCCCACGTTACCATGACGTCACGCTGATCAATTGTCATCCCAGTGCAGTGGGAAAGCACAGAGGCCAAAAAAGACAGCAAAGTGAAACACGCTGGCAGAGAGTGGTGAAGGTGGGAGGAAGCAGGGAGAGAAGGAGAGAAGGAGAGGGCAGAGTGAAACCACACTGATATTTCAGGGAGGGCGGGACACGGAGGCAGACACACACAAGCAGCTGCTACAGGAATAGCCACTGTGCAGAGGGTGCAGGGCAAATATTTTTTGAAGGGGTTGGTGTTGAAATAGTCTTTGTGTGTCCTCGGCATGGCTTGTCATTTAGGTGATACCTGGAAGTTATTCTCTCCACGGTCTAATAAATAATTTTATTCACTGCTGGGCAGGCTCTGCACACTGCATTGACATAAGGTAGGTTGTGTGTGGGGGGGGGGGCATCGGCAAGTATGTGTTTGTGCTTACTTTATTTGTATTTATGTACATGTCAGTTGTCTCTTCCAGTTCTTTTTTGAGTGTGTAAATGTGTGTTTATGGACAGTTATTTGTCAAGCAAGGAAGGCTACTAATGTAGAGGTCCCTTGGGCTGTAGTGTCACCAGATTCAAGCTGCAAGCCATGTGACTCAACACAGAGCTGCAGGGATTGGCTGAGGCCTGTGACCTCAGCAATCTGCCTCCGCCCCTCCCCAACACTCCCATCCTGATTGCCAAACACACACACACAAACACAAAACCAACCCTCCCTCCCCCCACTCCCTCTGCTCCCTCCCTCTCTCTTCACTGCCTTTTTTTATTTATTTTTTTCCTCCAGTTAGCCTTTCCCCCACCTCTCAGCATCCTTGGCTGAATGTGTAGGTTAGAGCTGCAGTAGCAGCAGGACTAGCAGCAGTAGCAGCATCCATGGCTTAAGCCCCATCTCTGATCAGCAGCAACCCCGGTCAGGCTGCTACCCCTCCCCTCTCTCTTTCTATCTCTCTCTCTGTCTCTCCCTCCTGAGCTAGTTGACAGGCGACGTCTGTGGGTGTTGGATGCTCACAGTTAGCCAGGGCGTTAGCCACACACACAAGGCTGCTCTGCTGTCCACCAGTTCTACTGTACTCTCTGGTAACAGGGGGCTACTTCTATTTCCCCCCTTACCACATCTCCTGCTTTCATTTTAGGCTCCTTGGAGATAGAGGAATGCAAATCAGCAAACATGATGGAAGGTAAGAGAATATTTTATTACCCCTATGCTGTCCCCTTTTCTGTTGTAATTCAGGTTAATCCTCCTTTATGTCCTTGTCCTGCAGTCCTTCATCCACTAGGCAGACTTGTATGTGTGTGTTTGGGGGAGGGTTGAATGTCATTTGCTGCCTTGCTATTTTGAGTACATTTCACTGACTTGCATGTTATTCTTAGGAAAAGGACACAGGCACTAAACATCTATATACTGAGCCACAATGGAGAGACTATATGAACCGTGTGTACCTTTTGTGAGGGTGTGTGTCTGCATACGTCTGAGTAACCCCCCGGAACCCGTTTTCCAGCTTCCCATCCTAAAGGATTATTTGGATTTATTGTGCAGTAGGGCTTACATGCCCAGCTGGCTCAGTGCTATAAATTCTCTTTGTATGATGTACTCTGAAACACATGCATATACATTCATGATTTTAATGCCATAATATTCTTGTGTGGAGTATGTGTTTATGTAGTTTACTTTTGGGTATATTGCATGTTTGAATGGTTGGGTCCATACGTAGATTAGTACCCACCCATGGTGGAAATGATCCATCTCTGCCTGGCTTGCGTGTTGAGAGGAAGAAGGAAAATTGATGATTGTTTTAGTTTCAAGTCCCTTTAAATGATGACATCATAAAAAGGGAGGCCAGTGATGGAGGGATGAATATCTACAGATCTGCATCTGGCACGCGAAGGCATCCATCCATCCATCCTTCCATCCATTTGTTTCCTATGATATCCATTATATTTAGCTTTTTTATGTTATTACAATACCTATATCATTTATTACCTATATACCTATATTTAACTACTAGTGATCTTATATTTGACAAGAACATAGTGACATTTTTTAATCCTCCTGGAATTATCAACACAACACAGGCAACATTGTGAGGCAGTGGACATGTAGAAATATGAACCAGGGATAAATTAGGGCCATAATTTCTCAGAATAGCAACCGCCCTATTTTTGCAGTTTGTTATTTAAAAAAACAAATTCAGGAAAAGGCAAGATTGCTCAGTCGTGTGGCATTTACTATGAAGTCAGTGCATGCCATTAGCTGGTTGTCTGTTTGTGTTTGTGTGTGTCTGCCAGTGTGCTGCCTGTTCATGTGCTGTGGTTTGTCAGTGCTGTTACAGCAGTAAAATACTCATGTTGTTTAACAAGTAGCAGGCTTCTTTGAATTTAGGTGTGGATTTGACATGACAGCTTTGGGTTAAATGTGGTTTGTGTTTTTTCTTTTCTTTTTTTTTTCTGTGTTTTACTTATGTCAATGTAAAACAATGTGATATATTATAAATATTTGGCCACAAAGGGTGAGACAAGAGCCAGTAGGTAATGATTAACCCAAAGTGATTGATTCAGTGCTTTACTTCTTTATTTTCCGGTTTATGATACAGCTCATGTCCTAAGGGTAAAGTCTAGCTCTTGCTATTTGTTGATCAGTGAAGCTTTTTTGTCTTTCAGGACATAGGAGATGACAAAACATATGATTTTATTTTCATGCTAATGATACAGGATAAATTAAGAAAAGTATTCTCAATTTTGACTTAAGTAACAAAAGTGCTTTCACCACTTCTACAAGTGTGTCATTGGCTGAATTTGTCACAAGCAAAGTGGTTAGGTAACAGTTGCAAAGAGGAAAAAACAGAGTCTGCAAACTGCTTACCTCCATTAGCATGGCTAGCACAAGCTTAGCACAAACTGTTTGAGGGCAGGATTACAGTCAGGTGTTAAAATTGGACTCTAATCCTGGTTAGCACTACTTTTCAAAGCCCTGGCATGGTTGTCCCTGGGTAACACACGGTAAAGGACAAAGGGTGATTACTTCATTTTAGCTGAAAGAGGCAGAAGCATCCATTTATTAGTTTGTGTTGTTATAAAGGATGCCAAGCCTTTCCAGACACAGAAGACATTGTGCTAAATAAAATTGTAAGTATACTGTGATGACTATCATGAGACATATTCTCTTTCCTAAAACCAGAAGACAGTCGCACATTCTGTAAAAACCTTTCTATGATCAGATTTTCCTTATATTACTCCCTACCCTATAATTAGTGTATTATAGCACTTTACAGTACATGATCATTTGCTATGAATTCCCTGGGTTTAGCAGTAAAGTGGGTGCACAGCACATATACACCAATGCTCAGCAGATGTCATTATTAGTAACAAATCCCATGTATGCTTTTCTTACTGACGGGAGCTTGCATTTAAATAGTGGTTGTTTCACCAGTGGTTTACTCATCTCTCCTCAAGGTGCTGTACAGTGTGGGCATTCTGATCCTGTTAGAGTTTGAGGGTAGGAGAGATTATCAAGATTACTTTGAATGTTATTAGATTACATTTCCACATAATAGGAATGTTGATATTCTTGTTTCCCAGTCGATAAATCTTCCCTTTGTAAAGGCTAGATACTGTGACATTTTCCCATGCTCCTAGAGCCTAAATATTTTGCACTGGGGACACTTCAAAAAACTTTGCACACAAAATAGCTGATATTTGTATTTTAAATTTGTTATACATTTTCTGCGCATATTTATGTTCCCAAGTCTTTTGTTTTTAATGACCCCCCCCCCCCCCCCCCCCCCCCATGGCATTTCCTGTACCACCAGTGTCAGATAATTGTTAACATTTTAGTTCCAGCCCTGATAAAGCTCTGAGAGTAGCAAAATTAGCATGTTGCTGTCA
The DNA here is from genome assembly GCF_033026475.1 of Channa argus. NCBI lineage: Eukaryota > Metazoa > Chordata > Actinopteri > Anabantiformes > Channidae > Channa > Channa argus. The sequence goes on from NC_090204.1 coordinate 18,389,771, forward strand.
GCTTCAGTATGTTGTCAGAATGTTGTTTCCTCCATCCACCAATTTGGTTGGTTGTAATGAAAACTGCAGACTCTCGCAGCCACTAGCAGGGCTTAAGAGCTTGCTCATTCTAGTCTTGGTAATCCTAACAGTAGGAATCAGACTGTCACTGGGAGGCCCACTATTTAGAGCTGGCTGAAACATGGATAAGCCCTTGACTGGAATGCTGGAGAGTAAAAGGTAGAGAAGACACATTATATGAGCATAATTTGGTTTGATCAAGATTCAATTTAAAAACAATACAATTTTGAAATGTGTCTGTTTCAGCTCATGAATCAAAAGCCTGCAGCATCATATCCTCTGAGTGAGCTTGTCAAAACGATCTCTGCATAAAATATCACCTTTTTAAAGTGATTTGCAATTGAGGCATCAAGAGGTTGCCATTAAGATTCCAGTGAAATGCCAACGTGTCTTAGACTACAACTTACCATTAACTTATCGCTATTATCAGCTTTGACACTACAAGCTTATATTTGGGCTTAATAAATGGATAGTTAATTTTAAAAGATCTTACTCTTAAAATAGCTGACTATCTTTGTGATAGTTGCATCATATTAACAACATTAAGCATGGTATCTCTTAATGCATTTTCTCCTTGAAGTCTTATTGAGGATTGCTGGCGTTAGCAAACAATGGGGGTTATGGTAATAGTTTCATTAGGGCAATATCAACTATACAAACTCCCTCAAACATCAACATTTCATAAGTAAACAGAAACATACAACTGCAGAACAGACACAGATTGACAAAAATAACCCCTCACTTAAAGAACGCTTAGAGAAGCATCAGTGATGTCAAACAGTCCGCCATCAGTGTACCATCACTTTAAATCCGCTCACTCTCTCAGAAGGACTCTGCAGTCTGTTTTGATAATGAGCTGGGGAGAGATTCCAAAGTACAAAATGTCATTGATTTTGAAGGGAATCTGTGTATAGTGTGTTAGGATGGGCACAAAAACATAAAAGATGATGGCCAGCAGTGCACTGGCCTGAGCCATTGTTGTGGCAGCACTGCTAATGGTGTATGTTTCCTCATGAAGCCTTTTGTGCAAGGATTGCTACATTGAGCCCCATTGCAGACCCAAATGAGTAATTTAATCTCATAAGCCCAAATGTCATAACTCATACTCATAGTAATACGCATAGGAAACAGCCCTCACTAGCCTAGGAAGAATCTTATGATGGTATGAGACAGAGCAGCAGACTATCTGTGAATGTGAATGGCTCACGACTCTCCAAAACCTATTCTTTCGCCCCTGGGTCATAGTTTGTGTTTATGTTTTTTTTGGCATTAGTTTTATCTGGTTCTCCATTGAAACAGCTTTGCTAATGTATCCGTCCATTTTTCACTGCAAATAATGTATGTGAAAACAGGTGTGAGACTGTTATAGTGCTTTGTACTGTAGTGATATATAGGACATGTTGTCATTTAGCCAGGCGGCATTATGAAAGCAGTCGTGTTAGTTCTTTAGAAAATTCCTGCATCAGAATAGGAGTAGCATGGTATTGGTGTAAAAACATATGATTGTAGTTCACATGTACAGGTAACTGTGTGTGTTGACATGTTGGCCCAAACTGTGAATAAAATACTAATGCAGATACAATGTTTTCCTCGTACAGTAATTAGATTTCATGCTGTCAAAAATAAACTTAGGTGGAAAAAACAATTAAATGGCTGCATGTGTACACAAATTGATGTGAGACACTGCATGTTAATTGAAACATGTACAAAGCATGGGGATCTGACAGCCAAGGCCGCCTCTGATGTCAGCATGTTTTCTGGGGAAGTGATGGGTCTGAGTCACTGGCATTTACTAATAAAAACATATAGCATACATGCTATAGTAACTCCACAATACACACTGTTGGTATAAACACCAAATATATCTGTTAAATAACTAAAGTGCAGATTAGTGTGTGTCTTCCTCACAGAGTGTGGCAGACACAGAGGAAAGCTCATTGTTGAATGTGTCACAGTAGAATGGGTCCATAGTGGCTGTGTTTGACAGTAAGCTTGACAGAGGCCCAAATGAACTTTCCCACAACAAAGACGCGCAGGGACAGAGAATCAGGAGAGTGGGAGGCAAAGGAAAAGTTAGAAAGAATTTGCTTGTTTTATTTTTGCAGTCTTCCTTACACCACTTTAATTTATTCATTCACAAATACAGCAGCACAACATCCTCACAGCAGCCCTTGCAAATTCCATCTTCTGTTCTCTGTGTTGAAACATCTACTCGCACAAACACACACATGCACAAACATAAGATTATGTAATGATGCCCAACATCCAGACCCAGATAAACAGACATGTTTGTGTAATCCAGTGTCAGCTGGGGAATGAGGAGGTTCTCTTACACTGTAAGAGTCAAACTGTTTCTTTAAATGACAGCTCAGTTTTCTTATTTTGTGTTTATCAGATCAAACTTGGATTAAGTGGAATAGTTATACAATGATTATGTCAAGTTAGCTTTTTTTTAAATATTTTTAATTGTTTATTTATTTTTTCAAAGTAATATCTGAAACAATCTCCCCGTAAGTGCTACACTATTTTACTAATGCCGACATGTTATGACCAAGCAGGAAAGATTACATACTGTTAACCAGTTGACTAGTGATTCCACTTTCAGCCTGACAAGGCCGGCACAGAGATTAGAGGAGCCTGCTGTCAAAACAGTAGGTGATTTGCTGTGAAAGATGTGTGGACTAATTTAACCAGTGGTTCGAGCTTTATCAGAAAATTATGGTGTAGTCTTGCAGCTGTCATCACTGTGATGCCACCATGGGGGCATTTGAGCAGGAAGTGTCTTTGGTGGATCCATTAACAGTCAGAATAGAGTCAAGAACCAATTAAATGTGCTTCCCTATTGATGATTGTTATGATGTTGTGTGACAACTATATATTTCTTAATTGTGCACAAAAAACCCCCAACACTAAGATGTTTTCAGGTCAGGGGCTAGCTCTTCATTGAGCCCAACACTTTGAAATATAAGATCTCTGTGTTCGTAGTACTGCTTTTTATAGAGTCTATAGCAGTGCAACTAGGGGAGCTATCCACAGTAACCAATTACAGGAGAGGGACAACAAAAGAGGAAGAAGCTGGTACAAGTTACAAGATACAAAAGGAGACTGAAGCCACAAAGCCATTTTCCAGGAAGGAGCAGGTAGAAAAAAAACAAAGCCTGGAGAAAATAAAAGCAGGAGATTAAGGGAGGTAAAAAGTTCAAGTAGGGTATAATGAAAGTGGAATATATACAGCACTTCGGAAGCAGCACTGCATGTCAGAGCCAAATAGAAATGAGAAGAAGGAGGAGAAAGAGGAACCTCACCAGAAGCCTGTAATATCAATTACTTTTTTCTAAATCTGGTGAGAAAAGAGTGATTTAGAAATTTATAGAAGGTCCCATGTAGACTTGGTGCCCCAGATTTGGTTTGGTTTGGTTTTGTTGAAATTTGTGTGTCTGGATTCCCATCTTTGTTCTGAATGGTAGCTCCAGGTATATCCTCATTTCTCCCACCACTTGCTCAAAAAAGGAAAAACGACTAAACTACTGATCATTGTTGAGGATTGGTGTGTTTTGTTTTGTGTTTTTGTATTATCTCACATATAAATGTTTTGTCACTCAGTCTATAAATATGCCTATATGAATCCTTCATCATTAATTAACATCCTTAAGTAATTTTTTTTGTTTTTTGTTTTGTTTTTGTTTGTTTTTTTCTTTTTCCATACAGATTAGAATTCTAACAATTGTGGCCTTGACCCTAGTGACATCTCTGTCAGCATGCTTTTTTCTGCCATTATAATCCTTCACATCTCATTCTTCTCTTTCTTGTTTCTCTTTTTCCTTTTCTCTTGCTTATGTGGAACACTTTTCTCTTTTCCTGCATTCTCTTTCATGTTATAAGGAGTGAATAGACATGGTGGCAGGAAAGCCCTCAGGGAAGATGGATTTATTTAGCTATATAATATTAATGTGCTTCTCTTCATAATGTATTCAGCTCCCAAGCTGACTGTTAGTGCTTGGCTGAATCTCCTTCGGCTCTAATTAATTAATAAATCAACATGGACTCTTATTGCAGTTAAATGGATTAAATTTGTGTGGTATTTTTTTCTGGTTTGTGAAATAAATATCAGCGCAGATGATCATTATAGGAGCACTGATGCACTGATTAGAAGCGTTGTGATTTCTTTTTTTTTTTTTTTTTCCCTTAATTTCAACTTGCATCATCTACTTGAATTAGCAATTTTCTTTTCAACAGGCTCCAGAGACACAGCATAACCTATTCTGGGTTACATGTGGAGGAATAGATTAATTATGCCTCAGTTTCAAAAAACCATAACATGTGTTTTCTGTATATAATTTCAAGGCTGTTTAGAAATAGTAGCTCTTTTTTTAAAAGTAGTCTCATCCTTAATTGACTCCAGTAAAAAGTCTTTTGTCTTTCAATCTGAAAACTGTCTGGAAACCAGCAGTTTATGGCCGAAATTTTAGCTGAAGTGTTTTAATATGACCTCGCATAATGGTGCATGAATTCAACTATCTGTGGAAATAAGGAAATAGCAGCAAATAACCTAAAAGGCCAAAAAAATCAAGTGAGTCTCAGGTTTTATTTTCTTTTTCTTCCGTCCTCCTTCCATTTTGTAAATAGTTCGGCGCTAGGTCTTTTAGAACAAGTGGCAATGTGTTCGTCCGTGTGGGTGTGTGTGTGGTGGGTTTGTGTGACAAATCCCCTCTTTGCCAAATCTTTGGATGTGTCTGGGTTGAGAACCCTATGTGCATTTCTACTGTATGACTACAAGCCAGACCAGTGCAAACAGATGTCAGTTTCAATCAACAGAGGATGCACTAGCACAATGACGCAGAGACACAGCTACAGGAAGAGATTAGCGGCGTTTAGATTGATACTGGTTGGGATGATCATCAGTGATGAGGGAGGGATTGAAAAGCTGGATGGCTGGTGAGAGAGAGTGAGATGTAAGGATTGAGAGAGGGAAAAAATGTGATACACAGAAGGATGAGCTCTTCTGATGTTTTATTTGTTTTTAGGATGTGAATAAAGAGAGGAACACAGCATGTGTTAAGTGTGGCAGCAGCCGTTTATGACATGTTTTAGACCTGTTCTTTTTGCATGATAATATTTGATTGTGCAAATGTGATTGAGAGTCTGTACTGACGTCTTGCATTGAACTACGGGCCCAGATTACTTCTAAGCTTGTGTATCAGAACAGAAGAAAAATCCCTTGTTAAAAATAGCATGTGTAGTTGTCAAACTATCAGTAAAATAAGAGTGCAAACAAAAGTCCCGATTTCTGATTGATTTCTTCTTCTTTTCCTTTCGGCTGTTCCCTTTCAGTGATCGCCACAGCGAATCATGTGCCTTCATCTAACCCTATCTTCTGCATACTCTCCTCTCTCACCAATTCACTTCATGTCCTCTCTCACTACATCCATAAATCTTCCCGAGTTGATTTCACTCTCAATAATCATTGTTACAGTCAATGCTAAATGGCATTGGTGTGGCCCTAAAGACATCTCTTAACAATGTTTGTTTGTGGAGAAGGGAACAATTTGGTGTCTCGATGACTCAAAAGACAGAGAGAAATCCTACAGATTTTTTTATTATAAGTATGATACAGGTTTTGTATTTAGTGGAAATTAATTATATGCTATACATAAGTCATAATGATAGGTATACATTAAATGATGAATAAGAGTAAGGAAAAAATAATTTACTCAAGATCAACACAACAGCTCTATGCTTTTGTAAAGAGTAGTCTTTACTAATTACAATGTATATGCATGAGACACTCGGTATAGTTACATGCAACGCAAATCTAGCAAACCTTAACGTTAAATGTTTTGAGAGCAACTGGCAATGAGGCAGTTTCATCCACAGACCAAAACTTCCCAGCCACTGCCTTAATGTGTCTCCTGCAGTCCATTTAAAACAGGCAGTTTAATTTACACGGTCACCTTAATTATCAGTGTTTATTTCTGCATGCAGCACACTTATGTGTGCATCAATGAATGTGTCCATAAAGGTGGGCATCTTGATGTGTGTGTTGTGATAAAAGATGCTGGTCCCTCTGCCTGTCGTTGTCCCAGCAGCTATCAGATGGATGACTCATAGCAGATAGGATTTCATTAGCAGACATCAGACCGTCCTCAGAATAGAGGAGCCATTGATTTTCACCATATCAGCAAAGCGAGAGAGAATGGGGACGGAGGGAAACATTGGGGTTAAGGGAACTGCAACTGACAGAAAACTGCACATCAGTGGAACTAAACCACACACCACAAAGCACCTGCCCTCTGAAGTCCCACTGTAAGATACGGTAAAAGGTTTAAAGAGGGGGGGCATTTAGTCTGGCATGAGTTCTGTAAAGCTCTTTTTGTCCTGAAGCATTAATTTTGCCCAATTCTGCAGATTTGATTTCAAATGATCAGACTGCTGACTGGATTTTGTGTCTTTATATATGTAAAGGGAATGACGAACTGATTAAGGCAGGAAAGGGCAGAAGGCACAGAGGCAAGATTAGAGACAATAGATTAGAGGCAAGAAGCGCATTGATCAGAGTGATACAAAGTACAGGGATATTTAGTGCTGTAGCTTTTGTTCTAAACAGATAGGCAGAACAGAACACTGTTAATACAAATTATAAGGGAGATTAGTGGAACAGTAAAAAATGTTAACCATTATCTATGCAGTAGCTAGTGACAGTAGTGCAGGAATAGCAATGCCTTTCTGTCGTATTTCTCATGAAACAAGATTAAGCAGTCTAACTAAGTCTTTCAACATCAATTACATCTGTCGCCTTTTAAGGGTTGAGGTTGATACGCATTAAACACAGCTACTGGAAGTCTAACAAACTCTTCTGCACTGACACTGGCCTTTTTCATATTAGTGCAATCTTAAGGTGTAGTTTTTCTTTTAGCCTCTAGCCTCTTTTAGCATGTCATAAGGCTCTCTGTGAATAGCACTGTTCATCAGCTTTTCTGTTCATATTCAATATTACATCAGTATTTTAAATGTAATATTTATATATATTTTAGCTACATTTTTCTGTGACCAATAGTAGGAATTTGAATTTTTCACAATATGCTGAAGAAAAAGATTGAATATGTTATATCCTTGCACAAAAGGCTTCATGAGGAATCCTACGCCATTAGCAGTGCTGCCACAACAATGGCTCAGGCCAGTGCGCTGCTGGCCATCATCTTTTATGTTTTTGTGTCCATCCTAACACACTATACACAGATTCCCTTCAAAATCAATGTCATTTTGTACTTTGGAGTCTCTCCCCAGCTTATTATCAAAACAGACATTAGTTACCCTCGTGGTCATATAATGTTCACATGAAAGGATTGCTTGCTATGTTAGTAATTTCAAATCTAAATTATGACGTGATGAAAACTTTACATTCTCTCTAAAGGCCTAATTTGAGTATTTTACTCTACATATACTGTACTAGTACAAATGCATCAGTCCCTCTTGTACTGAACTGAATTTCACAAAGTGTGTGTTTTTATGCTCAAGTTTGTCATTTCCTTTTCAGTTGCCCTCAAGCTATAACAGAACTCCTAGTCATCTCTGAGATCTCCATCCTTTAATAAAACATTTAGAATTTGTCCCCTGTTTTATTGACCTAAATGTAACATCCTCTAAATATCAGCATAACAAAGGCCAACTCATGCTCTTTTTATTCAGTTTGACTTAGAGAGGAAAGTGACATTATGGTGTAATCCAGCATTGACATGTTTTATCCCTTTACATAGTGATGCTTTTATACCCCTGTGTCTGTGTGTGTGTATAGTTATTTGTGTGTTGCTGTACTATATCCATGCTTAAGAACTGCTGTTTAATGTAGGACTGCTCCTTTAGTGTTACTTTAGGCCAGCACAGGCATCTCCTGCAAGGAGCCATTTTGTTGTTTTAAAAGGGTTACATAACATGCAGCCACTAAGAACAATATCTTTTTTTGGTCAGTACCTTTACGCAACATACAATATGTGCACAATGTTAGTAGTAGTAAACCTGTGAGTTACATAACAGCAGATTGTTGGGTGTTGGAGTGACACTGGAAAAGATGGTGTGTTCCCTTAAAGTGCTTCCAGACCTTGTGGTTCATCATGGTTTCTCCACATCCTATCTTTCTTTCTGCTCCACCTATTCATAGTGTCTGCAAATCCTTATTTGAGGATTGTGACTGTGAGAAGATGTATTCAAGGTTTTTTTTTTTTTGTTTTTTTAATAAACCCTTTCTTAATGAACCATAGAGGATCGTGAGATTCCTCAGCCAACCAAGAGATGACCAAACCTATAATCTCTGAACAGGGGAAGGGGTGGAAGCAGCACTTGGCCTTAACCAGCAGGAACTGAGAGGAGGTTATTGAAAGGGAATAACAGAGATGTAATCCACAGGAATTTGGGCCAGCTTTTTTGGATCATATCTATATGAGGTGGAGGCATTTTTAAACGAAGTGTGTTGGGCAGACACAACTTCTTCATACTGTACGCCTTCTCCCAATTTTTATGGGGTAATTTTTCTAATCTTTTTTTCTTTTTTCCAACAAACAGTAATTTCCCGTTGTCCCTCCCCTGGGGCCATGCTTCCTTTGAGCTACTGATGTTCTCTCAGTCCTCATGTGGATAAGACCGCACACATGCCTTGTGGCACGTTGTGTGCAGCCCTGCTTACTGTTCATGTGGAAACTTTTCATCCTAGGCAGATTCATAATAGTACTGGCAATCTGCTCTTCGCCTCTTTGCCTGTGGCTTGTTCATTCTCTCCTACAGATGTACACACTGGCAGAAAGACTACATCCCATAACCAGCAAAATAACTGAAAGACAGTTGACTGCAGGAAGAAAGTGATATAGGCAGGGCTTAACTTTTTGGATAACCAGATTCACAGTCCTTTTGTGTTGATGCAGTACAATATTTTCTTGGCTGGATTAGGTACTGTAGCTACCATTCTCTGCTAGCAGTGCTCATGGAAGCTCTAGTGTCTTGATCTCACATTGCAATTAGTTTATAATTTCAAATGCCTTTTGAGACAACTACAATTTAAAAATATTGGGGCTGTTGAATTTTTTTTAATTGCCATTAATGGATGACTTCTGTACTTTTTTCTGTAAGATTTATCACCAAAGAATTTTTTTATTTTTTTTTTATCAGAATGTACTGTAAAGAGGGATTTTTAACTTTTAATACTCACACTCGCTGTATGTAATAAACTGCATTAGTGAAAATTCAATAATTCATTTAGTTCCTAAAATGAATCACCGGGTAGAATTTAAGAAGAATTAACAACTATCCACTATCACTCACTGATGCTATTTTCTTCACTCTGCTGAGCAGGTACTGCAGTAGAGGGACAGGTTTAGTGAAGAGAATCCAGCAAAACATGCTTAGTTCCTCCGTTCACATGTAATTAATCTTACTCAATGCACTGTTTAAGTGCAAATAATGCTGAGAATTTAGTGGTATTTGGCAGGCTGGCAGGTGCTATTGTCAGGCCCAGGATGTAGGAAATTGTGTCTCTCCTTATTAATCTTAAATTCTAATCCCACTTTTCTCTTTCTTTTCAAAGAGCATCTGTTTAAATCAAGGCGATAGACATGGTTGGGCACAGTTCATATGGGTTAGCAGAGCCAAGCTATCCAGATTTATATGATCCTAACAATGTATTATGTATCGCAAACAATTCAATCCTACATGTCTTGTGACACAACTTCATCTTTCATTAAATACCAAAAGCCAGTTTCTAACAACTGTTTTAATTTTAGAAAAATTGTAGTAACCAAGACCAAACTGACATTGAAAATGACTAATAAGAGTAAGGTTTACTTTGAAAGCTAATCACATGTACAAAAAGGGCTACAAGTAAGAACTTTTATTTTCATTTTAATTGCTAATTTAAATGGTGCCAAGCACAATTTTTTTAAACAGACTGATAGATGAACCAACTGATAACTATTAAACTTATAGTTCAAAAAGTGTGGAAACAGAAGTGGAATTTGTGGTTAATGAGTTGATCACTTCATGCCCAGCCCAAGAGTTTACAAGAATTTGTCAGAGTTTGTCACAGCCATTTACCTGAATGGTTATTTGGTGCAATGGCCAAAAGTAAAGAGGTTTGGTATTGAGAGGGTGCTCATACAGTATATGGGCAAGATAAATGGGGTGATAACCTAAGATTATATCTAACAATACACACAGACACACACCTACATTATTAAAACCTTGATATAAAGCTATGCTGGGAATCATAAAAGAAATGTTATGAGTGTAATTGAAAGTGCTATCATAACATCCACTTTCATTGTTGTAAAAAAGCTGCGAGATTTTATTATCTCAAGTCTCCCCATAACATCTCTATTTTACAGCAAAACCAATCAAGGTGGGCAAATAACAGTCAAACTGCTGTTCCAAGATCCAAATTGTGGCTTGGATAGTTTTCTTGGGCTGAAAACCAGCACTGAAAACACTACCCATTACAATAGCCTTGTGGAAAATGTGTAAAGTAATCTTGGCAACATCGTTTGACTTTTGACTGGTGTTTTTGTGTGTACCCCCTTGTAGGTTGTGTATGTCTTGTATGGCATGTGTGATACAATCATTTTGCCGCGTGTGGGGAAAAAAAAACAATTTATTAGTCATGATTTTTTTTGTTGTGAGGGCATGTTGGCCAGTGCTCACAACTTCATGGGGCTTTTTGAAGTTTAAGACTTCAGTTTAAGGTTAGAATTAGCTTTAGGTTGGAGTTCATCTGTCAAAGTTGTGCTGATTACTCCACTTTCTGAATGTACTTGATGAGATTTGTTATAACTTTCACTATGTAGTAGGCAACCTATACTGTGCATCTGTTTAAATTATGTGTGGAACAACAAATGAAGTGATATTTGAGAAAAAGTAATATATAATTAATAGTGATCAGCAGACTCATTATATAATACATATATAGTCTACACAATATACTGTATGATTTATATCCATCCAATTTCCAAGGTACATTCTCTTTGACAATTCTGTATGTCCAAACTCACTATATGCTTATAGGACCAAACACATAAGATCAGCATTTTTAAAAGTTAATTTGTCAGTCTGACCATATAGTGTAACAAGCAGCATACTGAACGTATTATTGTTCCACTAAGATTTCCAACCATTTCCAAACATTCAGTTGCACAGGATAACTACCATATACTTTGCTTTATCATGACAATGTGCACAAAATCTCTCAGCAAAAGACCCTTAGCAAGAGGCTGCACACTGTTGTCCAAGTTGTTTATTCTCAGTCATTGTTGTTCAGTCTGTGTAAAAATGTGTTGATTCATCAGTGACTCATCTCAAATGTGGGTTTGTGTTTGCTTTGTAAGTGTGAATGTGTGTGTAAAATGTTTTCTCCTCACAGACCCTCCACCTTTCCTACTCCTCATCTTCCTCCGTCTCCCTTAGTCAAAAGAGTTCATTCTCAGTTTCAACACAGATCCCCCAGTTTTATAAAAAGGAAATGCATCCAATCAAATGTGAATTAAACGTCATTGTACACCCACACTGCCTTTTACCTTATGGCTCAACTTCTTTGAATCACTACTTTTGACATTAAGATGATGAATCATGTATGGACGGTTGCATCATTAGCAATTTGTATGTACATTTGCATGTTTGCCATTCAAACATTAAAGACCTTTCACTGCAAATCGAGACATTTAATATTGCTTGATACAGTGTGAGTCGTGATAATTTGGTTCAAGGGCAACCAATGCTGTAATAACTTGATTATACAAATTAACTTTGGTTTGTGTATGTTTCTATATATTTGTATATCAATTTAATATATTTGTATATCCTGCTAGCAAATATCTAATCATACAGAATTTCCCTCGGATTAGGCTGTTATCAGTTGTATTTAAACTGTATTTTGATGAATTTTTAAGACACCAGCAAATCACAATAGTGTATTAAATGTGACTGAAGGTACCATATACTCTGTGCTTCTGATTCTCACTAAGGTCAGCAGCTTTAACATCCCTTGCAGTTATTTTAAATTGTGAAAGTAATAAGTCACACTTAACATTGCTAATGACATCCTTCAACCTTTCATGGCACAGATTACCTACATTGATGAAGTACTTTTTTAGAGAACTACTTTATTGGTCTTTAACACTTATCTTTTTATTTCATCTTTGTTTATAGCTTTTCTATTATTTTATTAGCTGGTGTATCAGCGTTTTGAAGTGCTGCAGCCTCACCGCTAGAAGGTATTAGATTTGCATCCCCGGCTGAATGCTCAGTTTTTATGTTCTTGTGTTTTCTCACACAGGCGAAAGACATGCATGTTTGGTTAATTAGTAACTCTAAACTGCCCGTAGGTGTCAGTCTGTGTATGTGCCTCGTTGCTGTCCCTGAGATGGACTGGTGACCTGTCGAGGGTGTACCCCACCCCTATGACATGACCCCCCCCCCCCCCCCCCCCCCCCCCCCCCTTCCTGTAGCCCTCTAATCACTTCAGTGTAACTGTTATTGTTCTTCTTGGCTAAGAATACTATCTTCAAGAGACTCTTGATCAATATATCATTGTAACTGAGCCAGACTGGAGTACTGAGAACTCTTAGTTAGGTCTATTTTGAGCCTCACATTAATGAGAAGTGATAATAAAGGTTCTGGCTGTTTGAGACAAGTAAGGACTTGCAGCAGGAGGTCATTTAAAATGTGTTTGTCCTAGACAATCGACAGGAATAATGCACTGTAACAGTCCTAATTTGTTTGTCTCTGAATGAGTTAATGTCTCTGTATATGTTAAAGTTGTCTTTGTATACATTAAAACCAGACAATGTGTAAAAGTTTATGGGCATATTTATCACTTTTTTACAATTACAGCTTTAGGGACTGAACGATTCAGACTACTGGGAGTGGAGGGGTAGCTGCCCCCCCTTGGTCCCCTGTAGATGTGCCCCGGATTTCTCTGTAATTATTATTTTTTTGGAAGACTGAGGTTCTGCTTGTTGTCATGCAACGATCAAGGCTCTGTAATATTGTTTTGCAACTTTATTATGGTATAATGCAGAGTGTATTATATCTGTATGAGAACAGACCCCTTACCATGAGAAATCTGGAGCAGTGGGCCCATTTAGGGAGCACACAGCATGCTGCTGAAAAAGGCCGATGGGCACAGTGAGCATACATTTTTGGAATGGACACTGGAATAATGAAGTAATAATTTACTTCTCCCCAGTGTCTGTGGACTTACTGCTGCTGTAGCCAAAATTATTGTTTTATCAAGTAACTGTCTATGAAATGCAGCATGTATAAAATAGGGTATTTTTCTCACCTTGCTATTTCAGCCTCATTTTGTAAGTGGAATCTCTTGGGTGGCTGCAGATTACATTTCTGGGTACTGTCAGAATAATGTGGATGAAAGAAGAAGGGAGGAGTTCTATGTGTTGTTTTTTGCTTTTTTTTCCCCACTATGTAATGGCCTTGGTGATCTGTTTTCATAGGAGGCCATGACTGAAATAGCTGAGGACTCCTCTCCACGGGAGAGTCAGGGGCCTAACAGGGGTTTTGACAACTGTACTGGGGCAACACCCATGGACACACTTTATTCTGGACGCATTTAAAGTGGCTTGTATTAAAAAAAATAATAATAATAATTCTGACCACTAATTATAGTTCACCCTCAAGTTGTAGTACTTAAAGTTTCAGAATTGCAGATTAGAAATCTTAAAACTAGTTTGAGCATCTGTAGATGTATCATTGAGTTTTATAAATGGCAAAACAAAAAAATATGAGTTTAGAGCAGTGATCCCTGTTGATTCTCAAGAGCTTAAAAACCTATTTGCAATTATGCTTTTAGAGATGTACTTAAAATTCCGCAGCATGTATCTTTTAATTGAATTTCGCAAACTAACAAGCAAGCATGATTCACATTATCTGGTAAGAAACAACCATTCATTTATCATTTATACGGAACAAGCAGACTTTGTGGAATGGGAGTATCAGACTGACATGAGCAGGATCGCTTCGAGCACCAGCTGGAGGCAGAGAGGGCACTTGGTTCCCATATCTGCCTCGCTGATCTATGAAAGTCTTGTGTCAATAAGTGGACACACTGGTTGAGAGTAGTCTTTGTGCTGAAAATCTATGTTAAAAGGTGCCTCGTTGGCTCTGTGGCAGGGTCATTTGCAACACAGTCCTTGGATGCTATTTGGATGCAGGCTGTTTCTAGACATGGACAGAGTGGGGAAAGGAGATGAAGAACAACGATGGTAGTGAAAGAGATGAATGAATAGCACAATGTGTATATATACACAATTAAAATATTGCGCCACTACAGTGTTTTGAAGATTTTTTTTTTTTAATTATTTTCTCTAAAAGGATGGTACCTGTTCAATAATAAACGTTTCTTTAAATGCATCAGTCATCAGTTGGCCAAAGGCAAATTCTCATTTGTAGACTCTTGCCAGATGTTATGAGGCATCCCTTAAATAACTAAAATGACTAAACATTGCCAATAAATATTTAAAAAAGGTAATTTAAAAATTTAAAATGGAAATATAAGCAACAAAAACAGGTGCTGATAGGAAACCTACAGTTGCTTTAAGCATTTTAACTAGCAACTCATTGAAAATTGTAGATAGTAAAAATTAAGTTTATGTTAAGTTTTAGTAACAATGTTGATTTAATTTTTATCAAGACAAGTGTTGCAAATTTTCTTTTCTCTGTTCTATATCACAGTAAAGTGATATTAGAGAATCGGATGGTTACTTAGGCAAAATAAGCACACAATTGTCTCAATTTATGACAGATTACAAGATAAATTATTAGCCACTAACAAACCATTAGTCTGTCTCTACACAGAATAAAATGGATTAGTTAATCTATCTCCATCGTGGCATTCTCAAATGTCTTCTCTTTATCTCTGCAACAACTGCCAGCATGCTGCTAAATGGTTTCTGGCCCTGACCCACTTTCTTTAGATTGCGCATAACATCACTTGATTAAAAAAAAAAAAAATCTCTCTCTCTCTTTTATTTATTTTTTATTCCTTTCAATAGGTGCATCCATGCAACAAATCAGACATGTACCTTGTGTATCACAGTGTTAGAGTTGATAGCTCACAGTGCAGCCATCTGGACAGTAGAGGCTAGCCCTAATTTTAGCAACCACAGGCACAAACACAAACTGACACCGTCTCTTTGTCTTTTCTCCGCCACACTGACACAGGTTCTCTCTCTGAAACACACACACGGAACAAACATTGAGGGTGCAGGTGATGGTTGTCGATGCCTTTTCTTGTGCTGTGCCTCCTTAGCTTTCTGTGTGTGCTGCAAGGTAATGAGACAGGCGGTACATGTCCTTAGAGAGCTTGTCTTCTCCTGGCCTCATGTGTCAAATTCTTCATCTCTCTTTGAGGTAAATGCTGAAATGTTAGCGAAGTGGTATCTCAAATCCTGAGACCAGCAGGGTAGGTGTGGAGGTTCTAACGAAGGTCTCTCTTTCCTCCTGTGCTACTTGAAATAGAATCGTGACAAATAGTGACACTAAATTAGTTTGTGAATCACCAGTCTATGAAACTGTCTGTGCAAACATCTCTAAAGTCTCTCTCTGCATAAATTAAATCTTAAACAAGGCATCTTTATATTTAAAGGTTAACAGAGTGTGACATGGTGTAGTAGCTGCTAAATAATGCTCTGCCTTTTTATGGTAGACCTCAGTGTTGACACTCCAGTTGGATCTTCGGCTGCACACAGCATTAAAAAATGGAATCTGGATTCACACAGTTGCATCTCATGTGTCTCTTTGTGATATTAGAGCATGTTTCTGTGTCAACATCATTGTAGCATTGCAAGCTTATTTTTAGTGTATCTGTCAGTCTTAAGCAGCATATCTTTCCTCACCTGCCCCCTTCTCCTGCTGCCTCTCAGGTCCAGGAGGATGGATGAGTCACTCCAACAAAAGAGCCTTTTAAACCTCCTGTTTGAAATATGACTATCTGTCTATTTATTAGTCCACTGTATGTCAGTTTGCCTGCCTGTCTGTCTGCTTTGACTTTTATGTCGTTTTACAACGTGTGTGTGTGTGTGTGTGTGTGTTGTTTGTGTGCTTGCCAGTATTCCTCCTTTCGCACTAATCATGCCTCTCATCGTCTGTTAACCTGTTTGCCTGCCTGCCTGTCAGTGGATCCACATGTTTCTCCTCGTGCTTAGCCAACAGCTTGACTCAACACCCACAACAGCCTGACACACCATCTCGTAGTCCCACCTGAACCTGCTCTGACAAGCATACAGAGCACGAGTTATCTGCATCCATATGTTTTCCCGCTGCTTTTAAAATGGCTTTATTGGCTTTTGTACATATTTACTCAGAAAACTAAAGCAACAAATGAGGTTTTAAGAAGTTAATGGAATTGAATGGAATTTCTATTCGTATTTCAAAAACCTTTTTATTTTTCCTTTTATTTTTTTTTTTGTTTTTTTTTTTACCAAAAGGATCCAACACATCTGTGTCTAGATCTCAATTGTGTGTTTTCATCCTCCCTACTTACTATGCATAGCAGCACAGGTCTCCTATTCAGAATTTGGAGTGGCCTGCCTTGGTGTGCTTTGCTTTGGCAAAGCACAGCATAATCTGTGTGTGTGTGTGTGTGTGTGTGTGTGTGTTTGGTGATAGAGCCTCTTCAACTCTCTCTTCTTTTGAGCAGCTTGCTAAACAGCCTCTAGTCTGCCTGAGCAGAATTACATCTTGACTTAAAAGGTTACCTTATGCTGTATGTGTAACCATGTGTGATTTAAATTTCAGCCCACATGTGTATGTCTTCAAAATTTTGCTCTGTTTTCTTCAGTTTAATAAATCCCAAAATGGCATAGATTACTTATGACACTGTAATACATTTTAACTTATGAGAACTAAGATATAGGAACAGTTTCCCATAATCAAACAAAAGCTGGATAATATAAAGTAGTATTGAGTTAGGTTGGGTTTGCCCATAGATGTGACCAAAAATGCTGCTTGGTGACAAAGTATGCTGCTTGGTCACCAGTGCATTATGAAATGAAAGAATCCAACTGAGAGGGAGAATAGAGCCTAGATTAAGTTTCCTCCACCATGCAAGGATAATTCTACATGCTTTAGAATTAGTTTGTTTTCTCTGCTTGATCTGATCTTGGTCTTCAAAAATCTGCAAATCTGCAAAAGTCGTCTCGTTCATATCTCTAAGGCACATATCAAACTCTAGTGGTTTTCTTTTTTCCTTTTTTTTTATTTAAGTCATAGTTGGTGGATCCCATTTCCCCCAGGTTGATGGGTGAAACCCACAGATCCATAATGCAGCTATTCTTAGTATTGTAAAACAAATGTTCGCATCTTAGAACAATTTCTATAGTTACTCTAAACTATTAGAGTTCAAAAATTAAACATTTGGAAATGATTATTACAAACGAAATAAAAATTACAAACGAGTCCTGCAGAGAAACAGGGGAAAGAATAGTTGTCATGTTTTTATCTACATCTGCTTTCAATGGCAAACCGTAATCGATGGTCTATGTACTGTTATTTTTCAGTTGTCTTGTTTTGTTTTTGTTTGTTTGTTTGTTTGTTTTAGGTTTGCCACTGTCCTATCCTGTTTGACTTCATGTCCTTTTGGCTTTTCCTAGAATTACATTACTGTGGCTTGAGAAGAGGCCACTAATTAGGTTAGCGCTTGTGCTAGCGTCCCTCTGAACGGAAGCTATTAAGTCATTAAACATAGTGTACCTCACGCTCCATGAGTTTCCTATCTGTTAATTAACCTCTGCCATATGCATTCATGTATTCTTTGGCATCCTGTCATATACTCAGATTTACTGTAGGTCTAAACAAGGAATACCACTAATAGTAATGCAGTAGTTCATTTCATTATTGAACAATCTCAAATTACATATTACAGTTGTTTGTGTAGGGGTGTGTCTAAAAGTATTGTTCTAAAAAGATTAAAATATTGTAATTAAGTTACATCTTCTTCGGTAATTATAAGTTATATAATTATTTTCACTTGTTACCACCCTCAATACAATAGCTTAACATTAATCAGATCTGTAGATGTACAGTTCATAAGTGCAGCTTAAAGGGCAACTCCACCCAGTTTCAGCTTTCTTTATATGGTTCTAGTTTAGGCTCTTGTTCTAGATTCTACGAATAGGAATATAATTTTTATTTTTAAAAATATTTTTAAAACAACCCTTTGCGTCTTACTGAAAAACTTCTCAGCAAGACAGATATGGCTATTACAATACATAGAAAGCAGAGGGTAGATTAATATAATTCATATACAAATACTCCACAAACTACAGTCAAAGCAACCAGGATAAAAACTAATGCCACGCTTTAAGATTAGATTGGGCTGTTATGCAAGAAAGCAGTTTGCGGGTTATCTACGCGCTGAAACTTGAAACTTGTCTCACTTTTGTAGCTTCTATACAGTAGAAATAGGTGCTGGCTGATCCGTAATATCACCTTCTGTTCCTTTATCTGTGCACATGTTTCTGCATATGCTCTTCACATTACCCTGTCCGATCCTTTTGTACTTGAGCCTGTGAATATGTCTTCACTCTGTGTGTATGCGTGCCCTCTTCTTCCTCAGCAATGGGACATGTAAGCTGTGGCTTTTCATAGGATGCAAAGCCGAATGCATTAACAGGATCATCGATGGGATATTTGTAGGTGATATTTTTCATGGCTAGTGGGACTCTCTGCATTGATTTCCAATTCTTGCAAGCACTATGCTTGTGCAGAGATTAGTGTAGTGAAGAAAAAAAAAAAAAAAAAAGACTGTAAAAACTTTCCATGCAAGTAAACCATGTGTGCCAAATGTGTTTTTAGAGATTACTTTTGCACTTCCCTTTTATGTAGCTCTTAATTGACTCTGCACACATACAATTTTTAATTCATTTGCTTTGATGTTGATGGCATTTGTGTTTAATTCATGAGTGGAGTCACTGGTGTTGAATTTGAGTACCAGACACAGATCAAGGACAGGAGCATGATACTTTGTCTGTGTGCTTGTGTGTTTTCACGTGTGTGGGTTGGCGAGAGGTAGCATCAGGTTCCTCAAGTGAGGCTCATCATTTATCTGCACAACGTAGGAGTAAAGGATGGACTGATCTTGAGATGATATGATGAGTTCACAACTAGACAAGTGCACAGGAGAATGAGAGCCAAGGAGTTATTAGAAGAGAAATGGAGGGGGACAACTGGGCTTTCATCTTAGGTAAGAAGGAGCAAGGATCACATGAGATGAAACCCCTTTCATGTATGAATAATTTTACAAAGACTAATCTTTAAGTTAAAAAAAAAAAAATTGCTATACTGTCGGAGTAATTTGTGATGTTTGTCAAAGTCCAGTAGAACAGCAGGAAATTCGATGACTTGTTCAATGACACGCTGACATGTAAAGTAATAAGATGAGAGGGTGAACCTTGTTGAATTTCTCAGCTGTGTTTTTCCAAGTGAGGCAGTTGTTTATTTTTGTTTTTGAGCACATTATGCGTGATCTCACGTGCTCTTTGTAGCATTATGGATGGCAGTTTTGTACAGTGTGTCATCAGCTGTTCTCATGGGTGGATTAGTGAACCGGTCTACTGGGCACAAGTCCATGGGAATGAGAGATTAGTGATGAAAAATGATGAAAAAGTACCAAAAAGACACATGAAACTGACAAAAAAAAAAAAAACTAATAAAATCAATTTAGATAAAAGAAATTGACTTACAAAGAGATGCAGAGAGAAGAGACAAATTTGACAAAAAAAACATAATAACACATAAGTAAAGAAAGACAGAAAAATGCCAAAAAGATCATAGAAATCAACACAAATTACTAATGATGTCACAGATTCATTTGCAGTCAGCTTGTCTCTCTTTTGTCTCCCCTTCAGTCTAAGGGGATCGTTTGAGTAGGAGGTCTTTTCTGCTTTTTTTAATTATCTGTCCATGGCTACTCTTTTTATGTTTCTGGCACATTGTTTTGTTTTTTTTTTAATTTTTTTTTCAGTGATAACTAATTTTCCGAAACGGTACCTTGAGGCTTTTAAACCCGTCTGTGATGACTGTGAACACATTTTAGTTCTAAAAGACTATGTGCCGTCACACTTATACAGACGGTCTCTCAATAATACATAAAAGCGTTGCCTTTGATCTCATGCTCGATAGATGCTGGACAGCTCACATCACCTACTATACCCTTTAACCCACCCACAGACTGCAGCTTTTAGTTATTCCTTTGGTGTCTCTTTATGTAATAATTCACCTTTTTTTTTTATTTCTTCTCTTTTTTTCCACTCAGGATTGAAAAAACGTACCAGGAAGGCCTTTGGGATACGAAAGAAAGAGAAGGACAATGACTCTACGTAAGTCCTGATTCTCCTATTGTGCGATTCGAACCCAGAACACATCAGTTTCACATCAGTGAAGGCAATTACAGGATTAGTATTAAGTACGGTACCTGTTGGATAGAGGTTAGATGGCTGCTTTCATTAATGTTCCACAGGCCAAGAGGCTACAGCTCTTAAATACAAGCCACAAAAGTATCTGTTACGTTAATATATCTTTTAAACTGTCAGTACAAATACAATATGACACTTTTCTTTGGATTTTGAAAATCCTACCATCTTATTTCGACACAGCTGGTATTATTCCTTCTGTATCTAAGCACCAATAATGAAATTGCAGAAACCACGCAAAAGCTGCAGGATTAAAAATAGATTTAATGGACCAATTAGATCACTTATGAAGGACTTTGTCAGCCTGCTGCATTTTTGTAAGTGTGATAGTTTTTAGAGGGTCCAGCCAATTTGTTACTGTGCTCGAGACACTTAGATGTTCTGCAAAAGGTTTGTGTGCTAGGACGTCGGTGGGAGTGCGATTTGTGAGTGATTAAGTGAGTCAATGTGGTTTTGTGAAAGTTTTTTTTTTTTTCTTTCAATGCTGGTTTTAGATATTTCAGCTCGACTAATTAGCAAAGCTTGATTTCCAAAGGAGGAATACACATGTTAAGTAACTTTTATCTTTCATTTCCCACAGGGGGTCCCCAGAAAGAGACGGGGGTGTAAGTACCTCACAATATTTAATATGCATCTGCCACTTCATTTATATCTGCATTAGTCTTCATTGTGCGTATTTTACTGCAGGAAATATATATTTGTATTTATTTTCTGTGTTCTTTTTACTCGCCAGGAACCCCAAGAGATTGAATCGGTACTGAAGTCAGCTATAGTTATTTAGACTAAACTATCCTCTAGAGTAGTGTAGTGTGTAGAGCCAAGTCTTGTTACACAGTAGACATCAGTTGTTTCAACTTAACTGTTTATAGCAGACACTCTGTGGAGGCCTTCAGGCAAGAAAAACAAAAAGGGCACCAGGATATTCCCCTCTGACATTTGGGACAGTCTGACATATTATAAAGCACTGATTGAGTACTTGCAGTATGCTGGATAATTACAATAATACTTTAGGACAGTCTCATTTGACACGACATGCTCGCTACAGAGAAGCACTGCATACTGTGTTTCCAGTGTCTGGTGAGATTAAATCACACTGTCTCTCTCTCTCTCCTCAATCTCAGAGGAAAACCAACGGAGCCCCTAATGGCTTCTATGGTGATATTGACTGGGAAAGATATGTAAGTAAAACTTTGAATATAGGATTTTTATTTTATACTGACTTGAGACAGTGTTTCAGCTCAACTCACTGCTGCATTGTTGTGATCGGCACAAGGCTTTATTATCGATTCATTTCATTGTAAAATCAACGGGGTATCGACAAGTTTGTGAACACAGATATTACATATAGTAAGTCAAATTAAAGGCTTATCATTGCATTACATTAAGATTACGACCTGTCAGTATGCATCTAGTAATAATTCGTTAACCAGTAAACATAGGAATTTTTTTTTTTATTTGACAATACGTCCCATCGAATTAGCTGCTGTTTCTCTATTTTATTGACTTTTAACTAATATCACAGTGTGTTGCTGACTGTATGTGTTTCAGACCTCTCCTGTGGTTGATGATGAGGGTTACAGTATCAGACCTGATGAGGAGTCGGAAGAGGGAGATATCCTTGGCACTGCTTGATTTTACAGAATGATGTTATTTATTTATTTATTTATTTTGTATCTATGTCAGTCTACCGTGGCTTTCTAAAAATTGATTTCTTCTATTATTAGCATAAGATTTGTAGTACAGAGAACAGTTTGTGTAGTGAAAGTCATTCATCTCATCCCCTGGCAAATTCTGATGTAGAAATCACATTAGTGGAAGCAGGTCAAAATAATCAAATATTCTCATGTTTTACAAAGAAGTCCTAAAAACAAACCTAACTGATGTACAATGGTTATTAAGTGCATCAACTGCTCAACAATGGTTATAAATATCTAAATCTAAAAAAAGTTAGTGGGCTCAGCAGTGTCGCAGAAGAATGAGTCATTGATGAACAAGATGTAAACTGGAAGATGCCAAAAGCTTGTTGAGAAAAACTCAATAATGGACTTAAATATCGGTTCTGAGTTACTTCTTACAATTAGTTTCTAATTTGAATGTATTATTTTATAATTATATTTTATATAGTTTTAATAATTAGTTAATAATTAGGTTTTGAATTATTACTTTTCTTGACAATATGTTCTCACCTACCACCAAGACATGTCACTTCTTCTCCTCCGATGAGTCGGAAGAAGAGGAGGACCACAGGAAAAAATTTAAAATAAAGATCAAGCCTTTGCTGGCTGACTGTGGCCTGTCACAGCCCTCGGTCGACGAGCTCAGAGCCTCCATAGGAAACATAGCTCTGTCCCCTTCTCCTCTGGTGAGTATACCTGACTTCTCACTGCTGGCTTTCTTTATGGACAGTGGTGTTACTACCATTCAGATAGTTATAAGATGCATGTGCAAGTCACCTCTGTTTCATATCTTTATCCTCCATAACTACTTTAACATGTACAACTATACAGCATATTTAATATTCATACTGTAGTTAGGTGTGTTGTTCACATGTTGCACTTGATATGCAATAGTTTCCACTGTCATATATACTGATTGTTTTGTCCCCACTCAGAGACTGCATGGTGTTACTATCTTTCTCTATAATATGTATTTTACTCATCCCCAGAAGAATATATTGTTATTGATGGCTACAGATGAGGATGGTAAAAGACTCACCGCTTCACTTTTCCTGGGTCTGTAGATGACAGCAGAATCAGTTTGTTAAAACAATACTTGGTCAGTGATCTCACAGTTCTACCGTTCAACCTGGAGTTATTTAACACAAAGCAGATGTCCCACCTCTGCACAAACCATGTGATAACATGGAGTGTGAAGCTAGAGTGTGAAGCAGTTGTTGAAAGAGATGCAGCTCTGATGTTGAAATCCAAATTCAGGAACACATGCCTTTCGACAGCCCGTAATTAGCAGTGGGACTCCAAAGCAGGCTTCTGCATCCTTGTATCTCTTTTCTAAATGCCCATAATTCATATGTTCACCAGTGAGGACAGTTAGCTTGGGTGTCTATGTGAATAATTCAGGTAGGAAAGTGGGCACAATGAACCTTTATTTAGGGCTGCGTTGCACTGAGATTGCTTGCTGTCATTCGAGCTTCTGGTCTTAATAATTCAGTCGAGACTTGGCACGTTCACCCAATGACTTTGTGAAGCATGGTCAGCTGTGTAGGTCATTTAATGCTGCTAATGGTCGTGTGCACATGTGTCAGAGAAGCTTTAGGGCTATACTGTTTTTTTTTTTAGTCAGATTGGTTGTCATTTGACAATTAGTCACATTGCGTTCATGCGTCAATTGTCCAGTTAGTGTCAGTCTAGTTGTCAGACAATGAAATGAGCTTCAGCCATGTCACAAACCTAATTTCTACAAATCTACTGTTAGCTACTGTTATAAGCTGTAGATGTTTTATTTAACATTATTGGATGAGTTTATTCCTCGTTGCTGCTGTAATCTTGACTGAGATTGTATTGTGAAGTGGAATTCATTGTAGAACAGATGGATCATATAGCCTTTCTCAAATACATCACTCTGCAGCTCTTTTTTTCACAGTTAACTACACATGTTGTTTGTAGAAGTATTGATTTTCTTCTTTTGTAAATACTATTTAGCACATGTTCCCTTTTTTATATTAATTTTATTGGGAGGTTACCAATTAGTGTAAACATGCGTGACCAACTGATGTGTTTCATATAGTATGAGCATAGAAGCTCACAAAATAAAAGAAACCATGCATTGCCTGCCCAGCTTAACAGTCAAATCAACGGTTAATTTAATTAAACAAACAAATAAATCAAATGAAAAAATACAAAAACTGTGCCTTTTTCTAATTTAATCATTTGTTTCATTTCTCATTTTTTCAACATTTCAAAATGATAAATCTTTCGGTTTTGCAAAAATAAGAATTGCATCAGGGTAATTGCTGTGGTTTTCGGTTTCTATCAACTTACCTGAATTACAGCCTTGTATGTAACCAAACTGTCACCTTTACCAGTCGAAATTAGCATTGCATTTGTCCAGGCAGAGTTCACACATAAATTATGAGTCACACAGTTGCTCCCAGTCCTTCTCCTTGGCAACTCTGGGTGTCCTTGGCTATGGACTGACAATAAAATGGTCCGATGAAAAAGAAAGAGATGCCAAATGTTAACTGGCCTCTAGAAGCACAAACACAGCTTTATTTAACTTCTTTACAATTTTTTTTCCCTTTTCCTTAGAAATTATGCTGTAAGACTTTACCCTCAGACTAAAACGTTCAGCCTTTGGTCATGTTTGTAGTATAAAAAGAAGACTTTCACCCACAGCCATTTGAATAGCATCAACTATACGTAGATAGATCACTGTCTATAATACACCTCCTTTTGAAGTAGGTTTTCTTCGTGTCGACGTGACAATGCATTCACTAAAGCTTGACGTGGTTTTATCGGAGCGGGGAAAAACCTGAGACACACAAGTATTATGCATACTGTAACTCAGATACTGCCTGTGGTATTTAGTGGACTGCTTGAGCTTAGTCGCTGTGATATTATAATTTGACATATTCTACATGAATTATTAATATGTACACACATTTGTTAGAGGGACATGATAATGCAGGTTAATAGCTTATTTCACATTAAACCTTTGCCAGAATGCAATGTTCACATCATGTTGGAAAAAGAAGTGGGTAATGTTGGTACTATACAAATGCTTTGCATTGCAATATTAATATACTTTCCCTACTAGTCTTCTAACTGTTCCACTTCTGTTCTATTTTTGTTTTTTTTTCCCTGCCTCTTACGATGATACTAACGTCTGTAGAGGAGTCCGGTAAGCCTTGGCTTTGCATGCTGTTTTGTTGCTATCTTTTTTTTTTTTCTTAACTGTTTTTGTTCCCTTACATTATTCCTACCTATAAATGCATTTGGTCCTAAAACCTAAATAGCCGCTAAAAGGGGCTAATTATATATGCAGCAAGAAAACACCGTATAGAAAGTGTTTTTTATTATTTGTCATGTGGCCAGTTTCATGTGATTTTGACTTTGAACCCTTTTTAAATAACGACCTCGAGCACAAAAGCCGCCCCAAAAAAACAGATAAAGAGACACCAGTTAAACAAACAAGACAAAATTTGTTTATACATGAATGAACAATTTTCTTTGGTACAAATATATTTGTGTGTGGCAAAAATATGAGAAGATGTAGGATCAATTCATTTGAAGAGAGTATTGCAGTCAGGTGTTTCAGGTAGGATGCCTATCAGGTGTCTGTGAGAGTCTCTGCCTCTTATTTAAATAAAGAATCACAGTCTGAGTTCAACAGCACAGGTTGGTAAAAGTGTGTCAGGGTTTAAACAAAGAGATTTGCAGTTTGGACTTCACCAGTTGACTGTCAGGCAGATTGTGTACAAATGAACAACATTCAATTCCAATGTTATCCTCCCCGTGGGTGGTAAACCAAGAGAGATCATTTTGAGATTAAGGTGTGAAATAGTCCAGGAGGTCACAAGGAACCCTGGATGAAATGGCTAATATTAATGTTCAAATAGAAAACCATCAGGAAAGGAAAATTGCTGCCTGTCATGTCTACAGTTCATTATAGGTCATGGGGATAAAGCAGAAATCTGGTGGAAGAGTGTTTTGGATGAATGAGACAAAACAAATGTAATATTTTGGAATAGTCTGACCTTAATCCTACAGAAATACTATGGATGGTCCTGAATCAGGTAAATCATGCAAGGAAGGCCCCTGATACCCCTGGGTTGAAGCTGTCCTGGGCTAAGGTCCCTCAAAATCATTTTGCAGGGCTTATAAACGGGTAATGGAAAATTTTAGTTCAAGCTATTGCTTCAAAAGGAAGTCACACCAGTTATGAGTTCACATATTTTTGCCACACACAAATAGGTTCACAAACTTTCAAGTTTGTGTGACTGCACAGCACATTTATGGCAGTGGCAGATGCATTGGGGCACGTTGGCCATGGTACTCAAGGTACAAGAGCCTTTTTTTTTTTCAGTTGTTTCCACTGACTAAGACATCTTAAATCTGATTTTAATTGGTTCTGGGGTATTTGGCTTCCAGTTCTTAGTGCAAATAAAAAAAAGCCACATGGGGGTAAAGGAAGTGAGGAAAAGGTCAGAGAATATGATTTTTATGTGGCCCACCACAGAACATGCTATTCTACATGCAGAGTCCCCTCAGGCAAAGTCATAGCCAAGCTGAAACTCTTTTCATTTGAACTTCCACACTTACAAAATGTTTACTGTAGCATCAAAAGATTAAAAATGAAACAAATACATTGCCTTGATTCATTTCAATTTTCCTATTTGCACTTTTCAAAACCTCTTGTAAACAGCTTATACAGGGTAATGGATCACAGTGTGGACACTTCCTATTGTTCTTCCTGTTTCTATAGAGCAGCAAGATGCTGATTGGGTGTAACAAACTGTTACACTGTATCTTGCACCAATATATCCAATGAAATTACTGTAATCTCTTTCATCAGCATGCCCCACTCCCCTCTTGTTGCATCACTCATGGCTCACTGCACAACTGGAACAAGCACAAGAGTGAGGGATGGATGGAGAGAGGGTTGATGCGAGGTGGACGTGACACAGACAGATGGAGAGATTTGTGTAGAAATTAAAGGGACCAATGCAGCAGATGGGAGACTGCAAGGGACAGGAAATTCAAAGGGATTAATACGCAACAATTATAGTTTTAATACAGCATCGATCAGTTTAAGAGATGGGGATGGAGCCAGTTGGAAATAAAAATGATCGGAGGATGGAATGGAGCATGTCTGCAGGGTATTTTGGATGATGGCGCTTCACACATATGATTAAATGTGAGCAAATATTCTAGTCCACCTTGAAGTGCTCTCAACAGACGTTCATAAGTACCGACACACAGATCAGTTTGAACAAGTCCTCAATCAGTTGTTTCCTTAGAGCCAGTTGTCTTGTTATACAAGGTTATAAGATATAGAAAATCAGAAGATAGTTCTCACAAAATCTCAGAATGATAGGACACTCATTCCCAAATCTGAGCTAAGGCCAAAGGTCTTATTCTTCTCCAGATATGATATCGGCTTTACTGATTTGTTACTCTCTGACCAGGTATCTCTTCTCTCTTCCTTTTTGCTGGTCACAGAAACGTAGCCCGGTAAGTGTCCTTTTCCATTCCCTGGGTTCAGGCTAAATATGTCACATGGGTTCTTGTACCATTTTGCTTGTTTCCCTGGGTTCAGTTGAATGAGAATGAAAATACATAGGTGGGATCAGGGACTAAATCAAGAAGTCAAGTCTGTTTGTTTTGATTAATTATACATATAAATGATTAAATATACATGTATATCTAAATATGTTTTTCAGATTCTCATGATCACTAGTGTGCTTCTGTACTTGTTTTCATCTTGAATGGCTTCATGCTTGGTCTCTGTAGTCGGGGAGAATTAGCATTTTTGACAGCTGGACCTTTTGATGTCTTAGTTTAGTCACTCCACATCGTCATGCCTTCTCATCTCCCCCTGTCTCTTCCCCCTGCCTTCATCTGCCCTCTGCCTTTCTTGGCTTCCTGTATCCCTCTCATGGTGAACTCATACAATAGTCTAATGCTGGAGAGGGGATGTTTGTGCAAAACTGAATTCTGGCTTAGCTTTGTTACACTCCCAACTTTATCAATGTCAAACGTTCTCTAGTACCAAGGACGGCGTCTGTACATGTGAAATGCATGTTTTGAAAGCTTTCCAATATCCCCATCACCCCCACATTAATGGCAGTTTTCTATTTCTGTCTTACTTTTTTTGCACTTCAGTGTGATTTATTGTGAAAGTTTTACATCCCCTTAATTTAAACTATATTTGTAATTATATATAAGTTTTTCCTGTTGTATCTGACACAGCTGCAAAGGACTTTTCTTATAAATCTTTGTGCTGCGTTCATTTACTCACTTAGAAAAGTCCAATGATGAAGATGCTATTACAGTACATAATTAATTCCATTAGCTAACATATATACCATTATGTTTTCAGAAAATTTTCAATAGTTTGAATCTGACGACTTTTTATTGCTAGATATAAGAGAGACTCATATTGATGCTACCACTAAAAGCACCAACATCCGGGTAGTTTGTAACATACAAACCCCGTTTCCAGAAAAGTTAGAGCACCAATAAATGAGAATGCAATAATTTGGAAATTGTTTGAAACCTAGTTTTGATTGTAAAGAAAGACAACACATCGGATGTTAAAATGTTTTTTCAAAAATATTTGCTCATTTTCAGTTGGATACCAGCTGGAAATGGGGTCTGTAGATGGAAGAAGTGCACAACAAATGCAAAGTGTCAAATAACTTTAACTTTTAATTGTTTACATCCTGAGGTTTTATTTCTTTTTTCATTTCATTTGTCTTGTTTTCATGTCACAGGGATTGAAAAGGAACACCTCCAGTAAGTACCAGTCTGACTGTACCACAGGCCTGGCACACTTTTTAATAATAGTGGACTAGGAGAATGTGATGAACAATCACATGTGGTAAACAAATTTAATTTGTGTTTTCAGGTGAGGAGATTGCCAGACCGAGACGAGTCGCCCCTTCTGTACCCACTGTGGTCCCCACACCAGCTCCAGCACCACAACCCCTTAGGTAGGTATTTTTTCTCGCAGAGGGAAGGACAAGCCTGTGCTACTTAATTTGAAGGTACCTGCTGCTGGAATCTTGTGCAATGTTTCTTTACAGACTGATTCATATAAAGGTTGTGCAAGTGGCTTTTTCTGAACCTTTTAACTTGTTCTACCACACACTGGTTTAGGAAATGCTATCTAGCTTTTATGGGCGGAGATACAGACTCCCTTTTACTGTTTTATATCACCCAAGGATAAACTTATGCCTTTTAAAGCAGTGCAGTAGACTGAGTAAAGCATTCTTGTGGCAGATGAAGTGTTTATGCTAAGAGAGGTTATAGATAGCCATGATGTTCATCCTAATGTAGTAGTGCTTAAATGTCACCATTAGGCTTCACCAAGCATCTTTGGGAGTTTGGACCTGCAGTCCCTCCATGATACAGTCTGTCATTATTGGACAAACAACTACATGCATGTGTTGAACCACGGTTTTCTAACTTCTGCTGAAACTTTCTAACTTACTTTCATTAAACAGGGACCCTGGGACATATAGTTACTTTTGTGTTAACTGAAAAGTTTGAAAAGCAATACCGTAAAAAAAGCTTTGACCTCATGGGAAAAAGGAGTCATCTTTGGTCTTTGGAAAATACCATTTTATTATGATTTTTTCTTTTCCAACCAACTAAACATAATATGTTTGTGATAATAACTGTTTATTTTGCTGAACAGCCACTTGTGGGTTTAGTGAATCTGCAGAGCTGTCACTGTTTATCTGTCCAACTGTAATGTGCTGTGTGCTCTGGGAACTAAATCACTGGTTCTTTTAGTATTAATGTGAAAAACAGTGTTCAATGGTGTTGTTATTGTTATTCCTGTTCACATGAGTGGACCTTTAGTCATATTACATGGCTTTGTCATTTGTTTGCTTTTAGGGTGAACATATTTTTGCACTTGTACTTCACATGGCAGCAATCACACACTGTGTGATAGTCATGTGTTTAAAATGAATGCACTCCAACATGTTGGATAGTATCGAACTTGTGGTGTATGTGCACTTGTTGTTGTTCCCTTAGGATAAAGGTTAATAGCGAATGAGTATAATATGATTTAATGGCTATGGCATCCATTGGTCCAGTTACCTGCTGGAGTTGTTCCTGTGTCCACTGTCTGTCACTGGGCAATATTGTAAATGCACACTACTATAACAACTTATCTGTTATTGTCCTTCCTGTGTTGCAGAAGTCAACAGACACCGGTCCCTGAAGACAGCACAGCCTTATTTGGGCCTCCTTTGGAAACTGCCTATGGAGAACAGAAAACTGAAGGTAACCCCCTCCTGCTGTGTTTTTGTCACTGTATAATTCTGTCTCATTATGCCTCTGGTTTTGGCTTTGTATTAGTTCTTAGAATATGTGGTGGTGGTTGTTATCACCCTGATTTTTCTTTTTATATTTCTTTTGTATTATCTTTCTAAGTCAGCTAAGCCATACTTGGCTGCCATAGTAGATACTCTCTCTGTCTCTCTTCTCCTTACTCTAACATCACCTCTCATCCCACAGGCTGACTTTACTGTACAGTTGTGGATTCGCTCAATCGCTCTTTGCTAACGTCAAATTTGAAGTTGACACGCTGAGGTTACGCTCATCTGCACAATGCACCCTGTTAATATGTACAATGTGCAATCACTTGCCCTCATCCAGTCCAATGCGATTTTTGTGACACAGGCTGTGGGAGTTTCTTTGCTGTAAAGCAAATACCATTTTATGCCATGTGCATAACTAACATCAACTCTGCAAAATTCTATATTTTACATTTATTCAGAGCTATAAAACAGCTTTGTGTTGGACACTGGCAAGAATATAATCAGTGTGAGTAAATAATAATTGCAGCTGTGTGTGTTTGTGTGTGTGTGTGTGTGTGTGTGTGTGTGTGTGTGTGTGTGTGCGTGTCACGGATAAACTCCTCTTAGCTTGACAAATGAAAATGTACACTCATTAGCCTGTGTTACAACTACTCTAATGTATAAATGAATTCTACAATAGATACAATACGTTTCAAGTATTTAATGGTTGGATTTATAGCTGAATGGAGTTTGGACAGATGTTATTCTTTTTCCCTTTTTTGTTTTCTTAGTGAGGCTAGGAATTAAAGTACATTCAACCGCACCACGAATTGAAGCCCAGACCATTAAGATGAATTAATTCAAGCCATGAAAATGAGAAACCATCCAGTGTTTTATTGCTAATGCCCCTGACATGTTCTGTCCCCTCCTGAACTTAGTGGCTCTGTCTGAGTCTGATGTGTGGGGGACTCCTCTCTCAGACCCTGAATCCTCTTTGACGAGATCCTTACCTACAGGAAGTAAGTTTTTAATTTCCTGCATATTGTGCTGCACTTCCTCCTCTCCCTGGAATGATCGCACACACCTATCACCTCGCCTCACAAACACCTCCATTATCCGACTATTGAACAGACCTGCAAAGGGATCCAACCAAACAGCTGTGTGAAGATAACACTCACCTTCTCCTTATTAACAGCCCTTTCATCTCATCAGCCATTTCACAAGCAAATGATCCATTCTTTGTTGAAGTTTCTAATTTCAACAGCTGTCTCCCACACTGCACCAACCTCTGCTCCCTCACGGTCCATGCGTTTGGCATGGTAGTGACTGAATGCATCGTGTTGCATGAATTATGATTTGTGGGATCATCACGTTGTTGTGAATGTGATTGGCCGCTGGAAATTGTACCTGTCATGTATGGTCCACATGTTTTCGTTTTATATTTTTTCCAAGGTCAGCCTTGAATGCAGCCCCCTTGTATGCAAGATTGCTGAGATGTGAAAAGTCTTCAATAACATAAATTGTCGTTCGCTTTAAACTTGTCATGACTATGACTGATTGGAGACATTTATTGTTACATTTTTATTTCATTGCATATTATTGCAGCTCCACCTCCACTTCCACCTAAGAATGTCCCAGCCTCTCCCCCGACTACTGGGCCTCCCATTGCAGGTGCTGGTAAGAAGTCTTTTTATTTCAGCTTTGGTGTCCTCTCCAAATACAATCTATGACTGGTCACCACTTGTCTTTGTTTCAGAAATGTCGGTTGAAGCAGACATCTCCGTCAAGAAGCCCTCTATAGCTGACTTAGACAATATCTTCGGACCAGAGCAGGCGCCCCCTGCTGGTGAGGATACAGGTGACATGTGGGTTTGCTTCAGTGAAGAGTCTTCAGACCGGTCGTCTCTACCAAAAGACACCGCACGTCCACTCCCCTGCTCTCCTCCTCCTCCAGAGGAACCAGCACCTCCACTACCAGTCTCCCCACCACCATCTGAAGCCCCGGCTACTCCAGTGCATACATCACCACCACCTCTCCCTACCTCTCCTCCTCCAAAAGAAGATGCCACCCCACCTCTACAAACCTCACCACCTCCCTCAGAGGACCTGGGTGCATCTCCTGTCCCCTCAGTTCCTCCTACACCTGCGGACCACAGTCCTCCCACACTAGCCACCTCACCACCCCCTGAACCACCAAAGGAAGTTGCATCTCCTTCTGCTTCCTCTCCCGCCCCTCTGAACTCACCTGGCAGTGTCCCCCCAGCCGTTGCTCCCAAAGCAAGCACCCCTCCAGCTGTGACTCCTCCTTCTGAGGAACCAGCAACATGCTCCATCCCCCCACCTCTTGTCCTGTCTAAAGAGGAGCAGCCCAAGAACACAGACACCACCCAACCCAAAGAGGATGAAAATGAAACTGTCCCCTCAAACAAAAATGTTGGCCAGGGTAGCCGGAGTACACCTCCCCAACCTCCTCCCCCCACATACCGTGCAGTGGTTTCATCACCAGGACCCACATCTGGAGCTGGTGGCACAAATAGCGGTGAGGATTTCATGATTCTAACTGGAATATGGTTTAGAGGTGATGAATTTTTAGAGCTTACATTAGTGGAATTATCTTGTTTCCAGTGGCCTGGAAAATTATTAAATTATTTGTAGTTGTTAAAAATACAACATGTGCCCTGGAACAGTATTAAAATGAATAATACTCATAGAAATTGAATTATAAAACACAGATACATTTTTCTGTCCAGTCAGGTAAATAACAATATCAATAGGATATATATGTAAAAAGTTACTCTCCAGATTTCCCTACAACTAATTTCACCACCTGAGCTGCACCTAGTGATTGTGCAGTTTTAGCCCCTAAGATCTTGAGCTGGGAGGGGTACATTTTAATGAAACAGTAAATTTAGGCTAGTAGTTCACAACAGAAAGTGTGACTAATACCCGAGTACAGACTGAAACAAGCAAGTGCTTTATAGATATAATTTGTCTGTTGGCAGCTTTTGGAAAAAACTCAATAGTCCGTGGTGGCAGACACCCATGGGGAGGCAGCTTAAATAGGAGGTTGTCTGTTCTTAATCCTCTGTAGAGGTGTGCGTAGTGGAAAGTGACAATGGCCCCCTGAAGAGAAAAAACAATTGCAAGTGAAAATATCCTCTTGAATGACAAATCACTCTGGGTCATTATATGAAACATATTATTTGAGCCTGTTTGAAGGACAGTTATACATGCCTTTTTACACTACCATGTGTTTGGACAGCCTTATAACACAAGACTGGTAAAAACTAAAAAAGGGATAATATTCACCCAAAGTATTTTTCATTTATGCTCTGTAGTAGATTTCCAAACTGAAGTGTTTTTTATTGGAGCCCCTGTATTTTTTTAAATCTTTTCTGCAGGTTCCTCTTCACCAGTTCGACCTGCAACTCCTTCGTCAGTCAACCCCACTCCTCCACCGCCTCCCCCTCGGCCCCCCTCACGGCCTAAACTTCCTCCAGGGAAGCCCAGCATAGAAGGGGTAAGAAATGCTATTGCGGTGTCTTCAGCGAAATAATTTTATATGGCTTATAAGAACTTGACATAGTCGACATTTAATTTCTTTAAAAACACCAACGTAAAACCAAAGCCAGCAAAGAAATGTATACAAAAAGACCCAGCTACTTTTTTTCTGACTCGTTTTGTCCTTTCAGAATCGTCCATTCAGCCCACCAGTCCACTCAGCTAGCCCCCCCACTGTCGCCCCGTTGGCACGGGCGGAGAGCACCTCCTCCATCTCGTCCACAAACTCCTTGAGTGCTGCCACCACCCCAACCGTCAGTAAAGAGCTCTCTTTGTCTGTATCAGGTGTGTGCATCATTAACTGTAACTTGACTGCACACTGTGGAATCATGCAGTTGTGCACCTTTGTTGTGTGTTTTTTATTTTTGGGGGGAAGTTGTAACAGTTTCCAGCAATGCTGTCCCACCATAAGATAAATACCATACACCCTAACAATATAGATATGTAGGCCATTTAAAAAGAAAATTACTGTGGAGCACATACAAAATTATGACTACAATAATTTTGTATAGTAGTTAATAATAATGTAAACTTCTACTTTTTTCCTGGATATAATCTTGGTCCAGTGAATCATTACCGATAATATTTTGTCTTGTTTATGATGCACATAGACACAGGATGAGTGGGAGGTGAGAATATGAAGCAGGGTGTTAATTTTAGCGCAAACATTCTCTGCAAACCTTTCTTTAACGGATTAATAACAAAACTACACTTTCTACTCCTTCATGTAACTTTCGAGGAGTTACTGTTGCAGGACCCTGCAGTGCAGTAGACTGTAACGTGGCTGAGTCATCATGGACTAAAAAATATAAACTCTGGAGGCAGTAGCAGTTACATAAAAACAGAATATAGTCCCTGGTTGGGGTTTGTTTTTAAGTAGATTGTCATGCCAAACAAAGAGATACTTTCACTAAATTCACACTGTATAATTAGTGCCTAATATAACTGCATGGAGATTTCCCCTGAATCTCAGATAATGATTCAGACATGTTATTTATGGAGGCTTTGTTGATTGGCCAACAATCTAAAGGTCATGGAGACAATTTTAATTATAAACATCATTTTTCTATTTCCAGTGCTCAGTGAGTTTGACATTTTCACCACATTTTTGGTTAAGACGTATTGTTGTTTTTTAATGGTTTGTTTTCTGTGTGCATGGCAGTAATCACATGGCTTTTTTTGTTTTGTTTTGTTTTTTCTCCCTGCTTTGCCATTTTTACCACCTTTTGTCCATTTGGCTTATCAGAAGAAGATGCTTTTATAGATAAACTGCCCACCTTTGAGAGACGCTTTGATTCATTTGCAGGTATAGTAAAGATCTCCTCAGAAATAAAAAAGGGGGAGAAAGATTGTTCAGCTTTCCTTCCATCTTTTCCTTATCTTTTAAGATAACATTAAACATTAAATTAGACACAATGTCATTCCATTGCTCCTAAATCCCGATTTGCTCACAGATGTAGGGACATACTATGATCAATTTTGCCAGTCGTATTCTTTTTCCACATTGTTTTTATCTTGCCAACTTATACCGTCCCACATAATTCCCAGGCATTTAATACATACAGTATGACACCCTTTCTCTCTATGCTCTGTGCATATATACCCTTCATATCCCACTTGTCGCCATAAGAGACCAGGAAGAACAAACTGTGGTGACACAAAACACTGACTTTTTTTCCTGGAAAAAAAAAAGTTTAAACTGTGCTCCCCTTTCTCCATCTGCACACTCGAGAAACATTTCTCTCTGTTTTTTGACTGTGCACCAGTGACTGTCCTGCCATGTCACCATGGAAACCTCCTGTGTGTGTGTGTGTGTGTGTGTGTGTGTGTGTGTGTGTGTGTTTGTGCACGTGCGTGCAGAGTGTAATGCAATCGCTCTTAGATTTCTTTCCTGTGAGTCTGCACCACAGGAATGGTGTAGAATGTTTATGTGTTCAATGGTCTGAAGAGCTCCTTATCTCTGGGCCCTCAAGGTCCACATTGTCTGTCTTTCTTTCTCACCCACAAGCACACACACACACTGTCAGATCAGCACTTGCAGTTGCACTTGCAGAGTCGTTTGAAGTCTGGTGTTGTGAATTAGGCTGAATCTGGCAAACAGCAGGTGTTTGGTATGCATGCGACCCTTTCTACTTGTGGAGTAGCACCACACAGCTTTAAGTTCAACCAGGCTTTACTGGCCATAATGCCTCTATCTACTCTCATACTCAACCTCTGACGCCCACCTTTCACACCTGTCACTCAATTGCTCTCCAGCTATAGAAAAGTACAACCCGAAACCCCGACCTCCCCATCGGAACACCTGCCCTTTTGTTCTCTCCATGAAGCTGCTCCCATCGTTCCATCACACGACACCAAACGCCCTACAATAAAACAAGCCTACCCTGCTGTGCCATGAGTTTGTGTTCAAACAGAGCCACTAACAGGAGCATATAGACACAGTAGAGGCCTTGTTGTTCCTGCATTCTTTGTCGTTGTAGTTATGTTTTTTTATAGGAAATAATACCATATGTAAATTCTGGTGTGCTTGCTGTATTTATAGTACAGCTACTTTTCATTTTAGGGGCGCAATCCTCCCCATTTTCCACTTCTACTACAAAGATATCGTGACCAGCAGAAATAGATTATTTCAACAAAAGCCTTTTAAAATGAAGTTGGTAAGTCTGACCTTTAGTTGCCCAAAGATAAAGGATACAATCACTACATTCTTGGTTGTTTCATTTATCGAGTAATCCACCGGCTCACAGCGTTGTTTGAACTCATGTCATCTAAAATGAAGAAGTACTCAATGTGACCACTCTTCACAGGTTTAAGTTGTCTCAAAGTTTTTTAGTATTTTCAGTTGTTCAGTTCTTTAATTTAAAATGTGTTACAGGCAGCAATTTCAGAAAAAAAAAATGTAGAGGTCAGGACAAAATAAGCACAATCTAAATGACACTAACCCTAAAAAACAAAAATTATTCTGTGAAGAATAAATATTTAACATTATTCACTTGTGATCCCTCAACTCTAGAAACTCAAATGTAGAAACTCCGATAAATAAATACAATATCAGTTTTCACATTAATCAGGCCTAATGCTATGGTATGCAATAGTTACCAATACATTTACTAACAAGTGGGCCAAATAATGAAGAGCACGCAGGATGTAGACAACAAAAGGATGTAAGGAACGTAAGCACCATGGTTTATTTATGGTAGCATTAGATCGCAGGATGCGGCTGAAAGAGACAACATGCAGGATATACATTACTCGATACAGTAGTCTATTGTTCTTAGTCCGAATTACACCAGGAGCTTTGCAGCCTTTTGCCCATCATCCCCACCACTAGGCCAGTACATCAAGCGTGGGATAATGTTTGGCTGTTTGTCCTTTAAGCCTGACAACTGGCCAGTTTACCACCACTGGTAAACAACTGGTAAACAAACAAACACATCTGTTTGCGTTCTAGCCTGACGAGTACTGTTTTTTTTTTTTTTTAACCAGCTGATTCTAGTCAAAATATTTGGGGGTTTAAATCGAGCAATGATTTGAAACAAAAATATGTACTTATTGGGCCGTTTGACAGTTGGAAAATAAGCCTGCTGCGGCGCTACTAAACATACTGTTTCCTCAAACATAATCCGTTTACATGCAATATTTGGTTGTCTGCATTAAGATATTATTGGCTAATATACTGTATCATTTTGGCTAATGTATCTAGTCCAGCTCTCTATATAGGCAGTTCGTTGGTGATTCACTTAAAGGCAAACATAACCAGAACGGTCTGAACACACTTAATGTTGTGTCCTGACCCAGCCCCTGAAATTGGGACACAGCCTCTCCATGCACCACGGTTCCTTTGTGTCACTGCTCTGTGGTCTTAGTTGCAGGGTGCAGTTAGCCTCGATCTATTTTATAATTTTTCAAGTGGAGGGCTGAAAGAGACCCACATTCCTAACAAAATTATTTGATTTTGGGGAAAACATTGACTACTGTGACCAGACTGTCTCATCTTGCGATCCCTCTCGGATGCTACAGCCTCATATTCCTCTCTTCGTTTCCTGTTTTGTACATACTGTAAACGAATGGACGCGCCCGACCCTTTCTACAGCTGACTCCTATTTTTTCTCGTGCATGCAAACGCCCACAAATAAACATCCCGCATCACCCATATTGTTACATGTTCTGTCCTGGCGGTGCTTCGGCATTCCGTCCCCCTTCGTCTCCAGCCTCCACCTCTTTGTTTCACTTCACTGTGACGTGTGATTAGACCTGCCATGTGAGACTCACGCTACTGTCCTTCTCTCCTTGCCCCTACCTCACCCACCCCCCTGCCTTTCATCCCTCTTCCTCCTCCCTCCTCCTCATCTTTTTTTCCCAATCCCTCCTTCCTCCACCCCTCAACCCCACACAGAGAATGACCAGCCATCCCTTGTATGGTTTGACAGAGGGAAGTTTTATTTAACCTTTGAAGGTAAGTTTCCTCTGCACCAGGGTAGCGTGCACACACACTCTTTTGAGGCTCATTTTATGCAAGCTTTGCCCCTCCCCTGCCTTGCCCTGCCCTGCCCTGCCCTGTCTTTCCTCTTTCCCTTCTCCTCCATTATCATAACCCAGGCCATGCTGTCCCCTGATTGAGCCCCTTCATATGCATTCACCTGTACTCTTAACTTCATTTTCTGACATTGTTCATTCTGGTTTTGTCTGCACTGTCTGCTTTTCGTTCCCTGAAAAATCATCGTTCTGTGTGTACTAATCTTTTTGGTGCCACTTTTCCCCCCTTTCGGTCATATGGTTTGATCTAAGGCTCTTTGATCTTCTTTGATCTCTTTTAGAATATTTCAGCTTTAACAGCATGTCTGGAATAAGCATGCAGATGTCTCTCAACTTTACTATATTTCTGCCTCTCTTACCTTTCTCATCTACCTGTGCTTATTCACTTAAAAACTACTGTATAAAATGTACTGTATACAAGTTAAAAACTTTTCTGGGTAATAGGTTTATATAAAAAGGTGTTTAGTCCTACAATTTACTGTCAAAGAGCAGAGAGAAACGATATACTACCACCTTACTAACACAAATATTTGTTCTCCGTTCAGATAGTTTCAAAGTTACATTTCATCAGTTTGTTCACAATGTTTGTTTCTCATTTCCCCTACACACTATGGGTTGTGTTCTGAATTATAAGTTAGAACATGAAAAATATCTACTCTTTAATCCACTGACATTGTGAAAATAACCATAAGCGTTACAAATTACTATAAGCAAATATACACATAGTCTTTACTTTAAACAGAAAAACAGAAAATCATAACTAGTTATGGACATAATATAAAATATAGGTCTTGTCATTTACCATTTACCATGTGTGTATTCATATTTGTGTGTATGTGTTACCTCCAGGCTGCTCCAGAGGGCCCAGTCCCCTCACAATGGGGGCTCAGGACACTCTTCCTGTGGCCGCTGCATTTACAGAGACAGTCAACGCCTTCTTTAAAGGAGCTGATCCCAGCAAGTAGGTCACACAAATGGTTTTCTCTAATTAAAGGGAGCAGCATGTTTAAGTCTCTTTTAAGCTGATACTTAATGTACATTTCCTTGAACTTTTCTAAACTGCCTATAAAGCATTTTTTAAACAGTAAGTATAAGTGTAGTAGTATTTCTCAAGAATTTTAACTTCCTATGAAATATCCCTGAGTGGTGGATGAATTGATAACACACAGCATCAGCTATGTACAGCTCACATAAATTAAGTGTTAATAATATATGGATTCACTCACAAACATACTGAATTATTTGTCAATTACTCATGCATGTGCACATATCATCTAGGTGTCATCTAAAGTACTTTAGAGAGTGTACAATGTTATACTCTTTAAATATTACAAATAATTATTTTTCTAATATTGCTTACAAAATTGCAGGAAGCATTATATTTTCCTTGTTGGCAGATACATTAATAATAATCGCTTTCAGACTTTCACTGTTATGTTTTTATGCTGCTTGCTGTATACATGTTAAATTTATTATAATAATAGGGCATGTACGTATAATGTCTGGTTGAATTTTCCAGACAGCACTCGGCATCATCTGATTTTATGTTTACACCTCTTTGATGTGGGATGAGGAGCAGAGAGGATTAATCTATGCAGAGTTAATTTATATATTATTAGTGTTTAATATTGTTCAAATTTTGATTTACAAACTGGTGGAGGCTATAGGGCCACACATTGTACTAAGAGATGGCACTTTGAGAAACGGATAAAAAACTATCGGGGAAATCAAGAAAATAAGGGTGTATTGTGTATGTGTGTTCCTCTTTCACTCAGGTGCGCTGTAAAGATCATAGGTGAGATGGTTTTGTCGTTTCCAGCAGGAATCACACGACATTTTGCCAATAACCCGTCCCCCACTGTGCTCACCTTCAGCATAACCAACTACAGTCGACTGGAACATGTGCTGCCTAACCCCCAGCTCCTCTGCTGGTAATGACACAGCTGTGAACTCACCACCTCACTCTGAGAAAGAAACTGAAAAAATAACTAGGCGGTGTCAAGAAGTGAAAAGATTACCTCATAATATTTACTGCCTCTCCACGTACTGTTCAAGCGCAAATTTATTGTCTAACTTCAACCCCATCCCTGAGTTTTTTATGTGTTAACCAAACTTCATTGTAACTAAATCGAATTCTGTCATTCGCTGTGTATTATATTTAGTGCTAATATTAAATTCACTTAAAGCTGCGAGGCATTATAATATGGCATGATGATATTTGCTTACACAATAGTTGTCTCCATGGTACGTAATAGTTGCAGAGCGAACTTGATTAGTGTAGCACATTTTATGTCTCAGTATGCATATAATATACAGTATATAAACGGTATATAAATATAAAAGTTTGGTTGTGAAGTGATGAGTAAAGATCAGTGAGTTCATTCCAGTTGAGTGCTGAGTCATCATAAGATCATCTGAGTTTTCAGACAAACAACCTTGGGCTGAGGTCAGCTTTCGTTTCTTGTTCTCTTTGAGTCATATTTGCACATCGGTAAAATAGTCCATAAAAACTACACTCTGAGCTCCATAAAATAATTTATGTTAATAAACTGACAAAATCACTACTCATTACTTAAACGTACAATATGTGATCTTCTTTACTGTTTTTTTATTTTTTGTTTGGAGCATATTTCTACAAAACAAACTATATTTTAGTGTGGAAAGGTGTTATTTGCTTGAAAAACCAGATAATGAAATTCACTTCAGTTTAATTTCCAACCTTCCATTTGATATATTGTGTAATTCTATTGCAGTCCCTTTTTAGGTCACAATTATACATATAATCATAGTGACAGAGCAGCACCAGACAAATTCAATAAGCAGGACAAGATAAATAACAGTGTAGAAATAAAACTACTACAGGAACTGCAACCCTGGGTTCTGTTGGGGCATCCACTGAGCTTTGCTTTGTATAATAATCTAAAATTCTCAAAGATAAGAAGATGATGTTTTTCTCATATCCTGCGGTGTTGATACTGCAGTTGTTTATATTATCTACTGTTGTTAAGCTTTGTATGTTCAGGGTCACTCCAGGAGGTTTCTTGCTATGTTATTTACTTATGTTATACATTATTAATATTTACTGGTGATTCAAGTCACTCAATTATCTTTGCTTAAATCCTATATAGCTGTAGAGTAAGGCACAGACTTTTGTGTCTCATTGTAAGAATGATGTCAAAAGCTACGTGCTTCATATTTCCCTCAAAAAAAAGTCATGTTTTTTTCTCGGATCTGAGGTGCTGCTCACAACTTTTAGACTGTATGATAGAACAC
The DNA here is from genome assembly GCF_033026475.1 of Channa argus. Lineage (NCBI taxonomy): Eukaryota > Metazoa > Chordata > Actinopteri > Anabantiformes > Channidae > Channa > Channa argus. Next base: position 18,431,651 of record NC_090204.1, read on the forward strand.
TTTCATGATCATGCCTTTTGTACGCGCTTTGTCATCAGCGATATCACCGCACAAGCCAAGGCTGATGCCAAGGACTTCTGGGTGAACATGCCAAACCTAATATCCCATCTAAAGAAGGTGGCGGAGCAGAAGCCACAGGCAACATACTACAACGTGGACATGCTCAAGTATCAGGTAGCCATGGATGTCATAGCTCACTCGCTAAGCTAAGAGATACAAAAGTTTTGATAATATATTGTTAGACTTATGGTTATTGTTTGCGTGTAGGTATCGGCACAGGGGCTTCAGTCCACTCCGCTGAACCTGGCGGTGAGCTGGAGGTGTGAACCCACCAGTACTGACTTGAGGATAGACTATAAATACAACGGGGAGGCCATGTCGACGCCAATGGCCCTTAATAACGTCCAGTTCCTTGTCCCTGTCAATGGAGGGGTTTCAAAACTACAGGCAGTCTTACCTCCTGCTGCATGGTACAGAGAAGACATCCACCTATTATTTAATGGGTAGTCAGACCAGGATGATATGGGAAAGATGAGGTTTAGATGTTTTTGCTGTTTTTTTTAATAAATATTTTTTTTGTTGTTGCGTTGATAAACATGGTTTAAGAATAATCAAAGGAAGCCTCCCATAATGCCCATGATCTATATCTGCATTCACAATTGTATCTTATTTGTTCTCTTTCAGTTTCAAGTGTGGAACATTTTATTTGTGTCCTCCTGTGACTTTCAGTCCTCTTTTGATCCTTACAGGAATGCAGAGCAGCAAAAAATCCTTTGGAAGATTCCTGATATCTCACAGAAATCTGAAAATGGAGGTATGCACAGTTTTGTGGTGAAATTCATAAGTTGGCCTCTAATTAAATTGCTCCTGTTTCCTGGTAATAGCAGATTTAACCATAGCCCAGTAAGACGCCAGCATAAATGTTCACATTAGAATACAAAGTATACAAAAACATTGCAAAGGTAACACCAGGTAACAGAAAAAGCTGAATAGTGACTCAAAGATGAAAAGGTAGACGCGCTGACTGTACGATGTTATTATATCTTACTCGAGTTTCAGTGTAAAATGCCAGTTTCAGTTACACCAGCTCTAGGGAAAAAACAACCTAAGTGTGTGAGTGGGGTCTTGTAAATGGGATGGTACAACAGCTGTGTCTAAAGAAACCAGTGCCCTCTTCTGTATGGAAAAGATGTTGCATTTTAGTGAACAACCTGATTTACAGAACTTGCTCTAGTAGAATATTTGAACTTATAAAAAATAGTTTGCTTTGCTCATCTGAGCTGACCTGCCTGATATGCAGAAGCAAGACAGTAAATGACATCATTAACTTATCGTTAACACTGTTTCTTCTGCATGAAGTATAATGTTCTTCTCTTTTTGTTATGTATCTATTTCTATTTTCCATGCTCTCTGTGATTAAAAAAAACATATGTTTCATATTTTTTTAAATGAATCTCCAGCGACCATGTTGATGCTGAACTGGCTTTCATACAAAAGTTAATTATAGCATCTGTAGATGCTTTGTCCTGCTACCCACATTTTATCATTTTAGGATATTTCTGCTATCCAAGCTGTTTCCACGACATTTTGTGAGATCTTTCTGAATAGGAATTCTTCCCTCAGGTGTGGGATCGTTGTTAGCACGCTTCCAGCTTACAGAAGGCCCCAGTAAGCCAGCTCCACTGGCAGTGCAGTTCACCAGTGAGGGGACCACCCTGTCGGGCTGTGACATTGAACTTGCTGGGCCAGGATACCGCTTCTCTCTGGTCAAGAAGAGGTTTGCAGCAGGTTAGTTCATCAGTTCAGTAAATTAAGGTGTTTTCAAACCCAAAATATTGTAAACCAGTGTTACAACTTTCTAGCAAAGGCTTTATCAACTTTTCTATTGGATCAAACCTTTCTAAACCTAAACTTACATTAGTAAATTATTTGAATTTGTTTTTTTTCTTGTTCTTTTTGACATTGGTGTCTTTCAGGAAAATACCTGGCTGACAACTAACTCATGCTACTGAGAACAGCACTGTAGAACAAAACAATTGCAGTGGACTGAGGATGACACAGAGGACAGACTGATACCCCACAGACTCTCTATTAACCTTTTCTGAACCCACAGGACAGCTCCGCAGCCTACCCAGCAGTATTGTATAACTTGCATATAGCATTGTGGAGCTGTTTTAAGTCATGTAATTATTGTATTTGTATTCATTTCATAACATCTGTATTGCTGCAGTTAGACCCTTGGGTTCTCTCCTCCCCTCTCAAGTCTGTGCCTCTGTCTCCATCCTCTTCTGGTCAATGTGTGGTGGTTTCTTTTTTTTTCCTTTTTTTTTTTTCTTTTTTTTTTTTGAAAGCTTCACTGCAGCTGCCTGACCCAGTTTTAGCTAGATTGTACACTGGTTGACGTTTGTTGTCTGTTGTCCAGAGAGATTTAGTTGTTGTTGTTTTTGTTTTTTTTTAAATGCTTAAAAAGATTTTTGTGGTCAGACACACACCTCAGCCTCAGATGCATTCAGAGTTAGACTAGGTATAGCTGAAGCAGGGCCCTGGACAATTTATAGAAAGCAAAAACATCTTCACCCCCACATAAAAAAAGCTCCGAGCTCTAAGCCTGCGAGAGCTGTCCTCTCTTTCTTGCACTGACAGAAGTCATTTGTGTGGATTTTTCCAAGAATTGAACGGATTTACTGAGTTTCATTAAAGCAGTGTTTTCTGTTGGTGCAGTCTGATGAAACTCGGGAACAAGTAACTACAAAAAAGTAGAATTTCATTCATTACATACTGGTACTACAGGGTCATATGTCTTTGGATCGCATCCTTTTTAATATAAATGCACTGATCGGTCAGTCAAACTGTTATTTAATTTTTCTGGAATATGAACACATGGAGAGGTTTTTAGCCAGTTAGGCAGCTGCAATGATAAATCAACTTACTGGTTGCAAAATAAGAAAAACATGTTCCTGTCAGAACAAAAGATGTGTACAAAGTGTCATTTTAAATCAATAATATATATCTTAAAGGGCGTTTGGTGTTATCCCTGTATTGTCAGATAGCCTTTCTGTTGTTCGCAGGACAGCAGTGTTAGACTCCAGAGTACATGACAGCATTCTATTTTTATTTATTGATGACAATGATTTGTTGTATAAAATGTGATTCTGTATATGAATAGAATTTGAATGGTATCACACAACTCAGAACCCTTGAAGATTTAAATATTTGAATTCTCTCTCTCTCTCTCTTTTTGTTATCTGTGTAGTTGGGTAACCTGTGTACAGTATAAGGTATAATTTTTGAATTTATTTCAGATATAATTTTTTAACTCAAGTGCAACAGAAGATTTGAGCTATATATGGGTGGGGGGTTAATTTAAAGAAAAAGATTAATATCTTCATGGATGCTCTGTTATGCTTTGTGTAAGCAGTGTTAATGTACAGTTAGTTACACCATGGGCAAGGTCCATACTTTAAAGAGTCATTATAACATTTTGGGAGAAACACTTGCTGGCTTTCTTGTTAAAAGTTAGGTGAAATGATAAAAGGCACCTTTTTATATGCATTGCTTACATATGAAAATGTGTTTGCTTAGCTCAGCTTGGCATAAAGACTGGAAACAAAAAGAAGTGGATACCCGGCTTCATCCAAAGGCAACAAAATACCAGCATGTCTAAATGGTATTAATGACCCAAGTACGTCTTGGTTGTAAAGAAATAAATGTGAAAAGTGTTACTTTATATAGGTTTTTAACTTATTGTAGGGCCTTAGAGGCAACAGTAGGTACTGTAGATTTTTGGATGGTGCTTGGTCTTCTTGGCGAATGACCATAAAGTTTTGTGCAGGATTCATGGTCCCCATGTGATGCATCGTGGGGACTCTTGTGATCCTCTGACTTCTCCTTAAACAGGCTGGAGTTTCTGTTTGCCCAAACTTACTTTGGACCAACTAGCAACATTCCTGACTTTTTCAGATGTAGCCCATTTCCTATTTAGTGCTAATTAGCGAAAGTTAGCATGCTGGGAGTCCGGCTCCCAGTCTTTATGCTAAGCTCATTTTATAAAGCCGGCTGCTGGCTGCTTTTCTTTGTATTTAACAGTTAGAAATACAAATGGAATTTATCTTCTCATCTGTTGGTCAACAAGAAAGCAAACAAACATATTTCCCATAATGTGGAATTTTCCTTTAAATGTGGTCAGGACAGTGACGGCATCACAGCAGTGATGAAGTTTCATTGTACCACTGCTGGAAGTGGATTTGTTTACTAGGCTTCACGTGATCAAACGGAAAGAAAACACTCATATTGAGCCAAAACTTTCAGTTCCCATGTTCAGTTACCACTTCAGCCTTGACGTACGTCATTAATGAAGATTCTGACCTGATTCTTACCTGTTTCTGTTCACCTCAGTGGTACCTGAACTCCCCAGTTATGTCATAAGCACATCTCCAATTATCCAACCAACGCTTGAATCCATGGCTTTATTTTGCATAATTGTAATGGTCTCTGTGAGATGACATGAGTTGAAAAAGATTGTGGAGCGAGGTTAAGTCGACCAAAATGCTTTTTTTTTTTCTAAGTTTTCTTTTGTATGTTATGTGTGTGTCCCCTGAGACAGAAAGGACTCTGTTAAGGAGAATAAGCTCAATATTTTTAAAATGAATAAAAATGAAAAAAATTATATTGTTTAATGTGAAAAAAAAAAACACTGTGCTGATGATGTTAAACTTCCTGAATGCTCTGACACTCAACATGAAGAACAAAGTGTATGTGAAAAGCGTAGCTGAAGATCTCTGTACTGTACTCCATCTGCATTCCGCTAAATGCAACTCATCATAGTCATTTCACAGCTGTCATTCAAGTTTTAGAGGCTGGATTTATTACATATTATTTAGAAGTGGTTAATAGATCACTGAAAAAGAACATCAGATCTAGGCCATGCTGGTAAAATTAGATCTTATTCTTGACCAGATATTCATGTTCAAACCTCATCCAAGGGATCATTGTGGTTTTATTTTGTTGCACGATGATGATGATGATGATGATGATTGGTACCATTCAGCTTCTTGTAATACATTGATTTGGTAAGATTTTCTGCGACAGCATGACTGACAGTTGTTGCTTTCAGAGTGAGTCTTGAAGCTATCAGTGCAACAGTCACTACAATATTATCTACAGATGCCCACCATACAGACGCCAACCTATCATCCGTCTGTTTTGCTAAGTTCAGCTTGAAGAGGCAAAACAAAGTCAGTCTCCTCATTCTTTGCATCTTCTAATAAAAACAAAAATGGAACCAGACTAGTATTTGTTCATCTCCATGGTGAGTTTGTCCTGCAGTAATTCATCATGCATGCAGAGCATGCAGTAAATGGTGGGGCATCTATGATGATGATGATGATGATAGATAGTACTGAAATGACGTGTTGTTCGGAGTGTCGGTTACCTGTACTAATGTTGAGATAAGAGCAGGGAGTGCGTTTATGTGTGTTATAAGCCAGAATGCTTTTTGGTTCTGTACCGTTAACCTCAAACACATGTGCAAGCTGTTTGTACAGTACATAACAATGCTAAGATGAACTGAGAAACATAGTTTGCTTTCCAAAACCAATAAAAGTTATAACTGGATCCTCTATTTGGAGTTTTCTTTGTCTAAGCAGTAGTCTGGAGGGATCATTTTTGCTTTGTTTTAGATGTGCATTGAATATTTTCCACGACATATAGTGTAGACATACATGTGCCCCAAAAATTTATTTCAGCTTTCTTTGGTATATTTGACTTTTGTCTCCACATCTGGATTCCTACAGTACTTAATGTAGATCGTTAACTGCCCTTAGGATGAACTGGAACGACGTTGTGGCTCCTATAACTGTAAATCTATCAACATTATCAACTCAATTTGGTTCTTTTGCTTTTCTTTTGTTGTAGGCAAACTAAATTTAAAACTAATGATATGCTGTAGTTTGACAGCCGTAACTACACCTTGTGCTTGGTTTTAGTAAAAATTGAGCTCAGAGTACAACTGTGCCTTGGAGTCATTTTACACAGGGGCTAACAACACTGCAGCCTTCATCCTGTTGTAGTTATATGGGGGGTTGAGGTAGGACAGAAAGTGAGGGAAGAGAGGAAAATCACATACACTGAAGAGGACTTGCCAAATGGGACAGTCCTTGTTCAGTGGTCCCCAACTCTTAATGCCTCCTGATCATTTTTATTCTTAAGGACTTTAAGAGTTAAGATTTTTCCGTACTTTGCAGAAAAGCAGCAACGATTAGGAAACAAAAATCCTAAGCGACCATTTGGATTTATCTTTTGACCATTTGTGGGGGTCCACTCCCTAAGCTGAAAAAACCTGTCCTTAGTCACCAGCGTGCTTCTTTTTTTATGATATGGTGCTATTATTATTATATGGGTATTCATTATAAAGATATTAACTAAAAACAGTGTCCAATGTTCAGTGTCCAGGATTGTAATTAAAGAAAATTCTCACAGCACTTACGCCCTGTGCACGAACATTTATTCAACAAATAAGGGAAAACGATACATCACAGTAGAGATATGCATTTAACAAACCCGCAACCAACACCTTTTGTTTCTTGATTCTTATTGACTGATTTTTATGTATAATTATTATATTTGTATGGTTGTACATGTGTTTCAGCTTAGGTACAGAAATATGTTCACAGATGCTCAGGTGGTCCACATTCACATCTACAAACCCTACAAGTTATTTCAAAACTAACAAAAAATATCAAACACAAACAAAAATAAACAGTTGTGGGTTTGAACATTATTATACATACAGTAAAACAATCATGTTGTTTTTAATGTCGGAGTTGCGATTTAGATTTGGAATTACGGCAAAATGGGTGAAAACCGAGTCATTGTGAGGATGAGGAAGAAGACGAAAGGAGATGGCCCTCAGCAGAGGAAGGTGAGGTCGCTCTTCCTGCAGCCCACCTGGCAGCACACAGTGGTCAGTATGTTATTAATGTCTCGTCTGGTCAACTGGGAGCCCAGGCTGCTGCTGCTGCTGCTGCTGCTGCTGCTGAGGTTCTCCAAGCTGCCTTGCTCCCCTGTGGACACTCCTGGAACAGTATAACCCACAAAATACAAAAAAAAGCACCATTTAGACAGAAAACATTTAACTTTGTTTTAATTTGGTCCTATAACCAGATCCCTTCACACTTTTCTCTCTAGTAATTTTATCACAGTTGCATCCACTAGTGGGATGAATAACTGTGGGAAATTACGGTCCGTGTTCCCAATATAAGGACAGTTTAACTGAGTCTGTTGCTATTTGTCTGCTATTTTCAGAAACCTTAGCGAGCATGCAATCTGTGGGATTCACTTTATCAGAAAATTTGCTACAATACTTTAGTGTCTCCTCATTATTATCAGAGGAGGGTTCAGTGTGGACAATCAGTGTTAAAACACACAGAACTCTATTTCAAATTCAACAAAGGGTCAACAAACATACCAATTACACTATGTCAATGTTAACATTTCACATTAAAGCTTCAGTTAAGATAATGAGGAAAAAAAAAAAGCAAACAAATTAGCCTGTGCACATAATCCTTTGGTGTACAGAACATCTACTACATAACAACTTTTAAGAATAGATTTCCACAGAAACAGTTTTGTGTACGTGTGTAATAACATCAACCTCTGTAACTAAAACATCGGGATTCACCATTTTTATCACAATGAACAAAACAGTTGTCTCACCATCTACATCTGACTCGGTGAGGAATCTCCTCCAGCGGGAGCCTCCGCAGGTGTAAACGACGGCCCTCAGGAACTCTCGACCACACAGCTTCACCGCCTGCACGTCTGCTCTCACCTGCTGCACACACACCACTGCACACATGAGCAAAGGCAAAACCACCAGAGCCCGCATGTTGAAGACTTCACTGTGTGTATATGTATCTGTTTGTTGCTCTTGGCCTAAGCTCTTCTCTTCGTCTTCTTTGTTGTTCTCTCTGCTGTGTAACTATCTTGCTGGCTGAGTTTCTTTTAGAGTCTTGTGTAGACGGCAGCAGTGGATGATCCAGTGCTTTCTTCTTCTTTCATTATATACCATCCATCTTTCAGTTCATCAGCGCTGAGGATCTCTCCACCTCCTTCTAACTTGCCCTCGGCCCAACCCAATCACGCACACACACAAACACACACACACACTCATGACGGTCATGTCATTTTATGTCATCTCCACCATGACCATTTTTAGCCCCTTAAGAGAGAGTAACGGCCATCAGTGCTTTACAGCCTCCAACTGACAATCACATTAGATGAGGAGCAGCCTCTTTAGCCTGTTTACAGCTCTTTGATGGCCTGATTGTACTTCATTTTACTGCAGTTTGGCCCATATGTGAGGAAAAAAGTCAATGTTGACAGTTCATCATGCGAGTCATTAAGGTGGTGCTGATGGTGTGATGTGATAAACAGCATGACATTTCAGTCCCATTGTTAATAGTAGGGGTCCTACTCAGGATGTCTATGAAGTTCTAATATGTTTAGCTGGACATACTACAGTATATGGTTTTAGTGGATAAAAATAAAAAGAGAAAAAGTTGAACCAAGTCTTAGTTTTGCCTTTCAAGCATTTTCCTATAAGGTCACATCCTTATTTTTTAGGTGAAATGTAGCATAGTAAAATATTTACTGGAAAAAAACATTGTCGATTGGTTGTTTTCTTAATTAGGTCCTAATACATTTGTGGACTGAAGGGACTCTGCTTCACATTATGGCAGTAAAATCACATAATCTTCTTTGTCAACTTATTGTCATTATTCCAGTTGCTATAAATATTAGCTTAAGCCCCACCTGTATTTATCCGCTACTGAAAATAATCCAAAACAAATGCACTATTAACTCTTGGGGGACTTAAAGTCAGCTTACATCTACAGCAACCAGCTATTTAACAAGTTATTTAGCTTTTTCCAAAAAAAACCCAAAAACATAAACGAATAAATCATATAGCCTGCTACTTTATATAATCATATAAATTCAGCATAAACAAAAGATTAAGCATGACCATTTGAAAAGGTACGCAAAGCTACTTAGACCAAGGTTTCAACTTTGTTTTTTACCACTTTCAGAACATTTCCTCAGCCTTCTGTGGCCGGCTTGTATTCATCTGCAGTGTTAGAAGCCTAAGCAGACTCAGTTGTATGCATGTCACCATAACTAAAAACAGTTATTTATTGTCTGATGTAAAATGGTTGAAGCCTGAAATTGGGTGTCTTTTATCAAACAGACACAGAAAAAACATGTTTGTGATCTCTTTTTCTTTCATTTCTTTATCATGCAGCATCAGCAGACACAGTGTATTGATTTGATCTGACTGTGCTGCTTGGCTAATATGTTTGCTATGATGATAATCCTGCTCTGGCTCCAAGACACTTCCCCTTTATCATTTTTTTGGTAAACCATAAATGACTACTAAGAGCCCGACAAAGGTCTTCGGGTTACCATGAGCTCGTCCACAGATGGTTTGTATTCTTCTTTAGCTGAAACACAATTCGCAAATACTTTGTCTGCTGATTACCTATGAATTGCTGATATAATAGCATTTGTGTTATGCCGACAACATAACAGAAATGCTATCCTCTATCCTCAGATGATGTTTGTGTACTTTGACAGAATATATTAGGGTCTGACCAAATGACTAGCAGCTGTAGTGAGGCAGCAAAGCTTTCCTCCCATCATGGTAGGAAGTTATTAGCTTCTATTAAATTACAAATCTCCTTCATGTTTTCCATTTCAATCTAACAAATAGCTGGCGGCACATCTGGCCTGACTGTGTTTGAGAATTTAATTGAAACATGAAGATTTAAAGGTCAGTGGTTGTAAGTGAATATAATGTTATGTGTCACTTAATTAAATAATTAATTGGTGTAATCACAATGTTTGTTCCAACATCCTTTTAATGCAGCATAAACAGTTTTATCTTAGGCACCAGTTTACGTCTGACAGGTTGGAGAAGGAGTTCCCTCTTGTGTGAAGACAGACCCATAAAGAATATTCTTTGTGCAATTTGGAGCAGGAAAACAACTTCACTCAAACCGTTAAGGGTAAAATGGGTCAGACCTAATTTCCAAAAATCAATGGTCGACCTCATTAATGACCTTGTGGCTGAATGAGTAAAATCCCAGCAGCCAAAATTTTCACAATCACACGTAGTTTCACCAGTACAGTGACACAAACATGTATAAAAACCTCACCTTTACTACACAGGAGGTAGACACAAATTGTACACTAGCCACAGAGCCAGGTTGTTTGTGGTCACGTGTTTCTCTTTGCATCTCTCTTTGGACATTAAACCTCTCCTAAGGGGACTACTCATACAGTATCTCAAGTAGACATTCAGTCGCCCATTTCGCTGGGAACTAAATCTTACAAGAAGAGCTACGAGATAAATGGATGAAAGAGACCCAAACCATATGGGCCCAGGGAATACATCAATACGTGCATCTTCAATTTATCTGAAATCTGCAGACTGAATAACGTCCTGCAGAGTGTCCACCTGAAGGAAAAGAGCCAGAGACACTCAGCTGTGTTTACCATGCGAGTCGGCCATCAGGTGTCTATGTGTCAACGACCGACTGGGAGAATAATGGATTAAAATTGCTGGCATAAAATGCTTTAGAGCCAGTAAAAGTGCATTAACGCAGACTACAGTCCAGCATAGTGTAAACAAAAGGCAAAGATTACTTGTGATGGTATAGTACGTTCCATAAAAACTCATCAATTGTACCAAAACACTATTTTTCCCCCGATGAGTGACGGATGGCCAGTGTCACTTGTTTTGTTGTAAAACTCTTGGTGCTTTATGGAAAACAAATACACAGTCAAAGATGAACTGTGTTTTTGTCCTTTCACACAGCGCTCTCCTATTTATTCTCCCTGTATGTGCTTCACTTGTGAAACACTTGTGTGTTTTGCATTAGGTTTTCAGACAAACAGGACTTTTGGCTCTGTAGGCCAAGCCCCTCCTCACTTTTTCCTACAGTGACAAACTTGAGTTGTTTCGTGCCATCTGTCCATTGTCCCCGACCACAACACAGCGACATAATCTTCTCACTCATAATCTTGCTCAAGGCTAAAGTGTTTATGCTGAACAAAGTAAAGCTGCTGTACCTTTCATTAGGCCAAAGACAAAGTAATTTGTTGAGGGTAAAAATACATGAAATGAAAAATGTGTTTTACTGTAGATTTTGTGGATTGAGTCACTGGACATTGCATTGTTACTTGCTGAGATGAAATATTAGCGTTTGACATTAGTATTATAATAAACAAAGCCCCTCACACAATCTTCACAAATTGAATGTGACTGAATAATGCAGTCAATAGCCACAGGTTTACATTAAAGTTACAATAGTGAATTAACCAAATAAACATTGTTTTAAAAGAGGCGTGTTTAATTTTGCAGAAACGTTTCAGATATATATGCTTTTTACATATCTAAACACCGATAACATGCTGAGGCATCCGAATCTTGGACAACCAATGCAGAATGGTCAGTTCCAGTGCTTCCTCCTGTTGCTCTTGTAGCTGTAACTCTGTTGTGTTACTATAGCTCCCCCAGGCCCACCGACAGTACAGTCACACATTTCCGCTGAAAAACATTTCATTCAAAAAGTTTGAGCTTCTGGAAGTTGAATTCAGGGTCACCTAGGAATATTCTGAAGATCTGATAATAGTGCATTGATGCAATCAGTATGTTTCAAGGACAGAAGTTATTTTGTTCGTTCTGCGAATGAGCCCCTGATGTCAGCGAGTCTTTGTTTAGACAAACTTCTGCATCTACACAAGTGATGTATTTTTTATCAGCTTTATATTAAGGTTGTGTCATAGTAATCTGAGTATTAAAAGAGCAGACTTTGGGATTGTTGTATCATAGTGTTTTAACACTTTAACTTTGTTTTTTTATTCAGTAAAGACAAGTATCATGACAGGTAGGAAAATGAAGAAAGTGATGAAATTGTGCAAATATAATCAAATGTGTTTTACAAAAAAATTTTATGTAGCATAAATACTCACATGTAAGTAATGGCTACACCAAATGACTCATTAAATGTGTTTTCAAGCCAATGAACTTTCATCCATTTCCCCTTCCACAGGCCTGCCTGTGTCTTTCACTGTAAATGCATCCTCTTTAAAGTCTCTGTAAAGACTCTGTAAAGTCTAAATTAAGAATTCAGATAACTTTCCTTGGTAGGAATAAAACAGTGCCTGAGAAGCTAATCAGTGATGTGTCAGCATCACATCACTTTTCTTCGTATCTCAATAGAACAATCTTTAGGTCTTATCTAAAAATATGTACTGATGGTTCTAGGTGCCTAGGAAGTAGGAAACTTGATTTGGGCTTGGGAGGAGATGGGGGGGGGGGGCAAAAGCTTCACTTGACCTCGTCATTGAGATTATGTCTTGAAATTGAGAGAAAATTGGATGAATATGAGAAATAAAACAGCAGAAGCAGACTCCTTATCAATTATCAAAGTCAACTTTAAACAAAGTATAAATACACATTAATGTATAATTAGGGAGAGTTGGAAAACTAAGGAAAAACCAAAGAGAGCCTGGAAATGGTGAGGAGTCAAGAAGACATTTTTTACAACCTCATATCAAAGGAGAATTAAATTTTAAATTAACAAAATTAAAGTATTTCCTTGGCCAAAGAGAGAACCATTATCTGAACAAACGAGCAAGGCAACATCTGCATGAGACAATATATGAAATAGAATTGAGCTCGCTAATTCCAGCCTCACCTGTGGAGGGCAGTAACACGCCTAGTTGCGTTTACACTGCCGGAAGATGACGAAAGAAGAAGAAATCGATGCGGGTTGCGACGAAGAGCTTCCGGGTATGGAGTTACAGAGGCAAGATATGGTGGGAAATTATTCAGTGTTTTTGCACTTTGACAACTAATGCAAGTCTTTGCTTTTTTACTTTAACGTGTTTACTGGAAATAAACATAAACATATTGTGGTTGTCGGCCCTAAAGTGACTTTTGCTTGTTAGTTCTGTGTACGTTGGGGTCATTGCTGGCTAACCTGGAATGCTAACCTCAGCTAGCTAAACAGCGAACCTGATCATAACCAGCGTGGACGTCCGTCAGCGATTTCTCCATTTTCAGCCACAGCATCATCACAACCATCGGCATTTAACACATCTGTTCAGACGAATAGGCTGAAAAAAAGGAACCTAGGAAGCAGTGACGACCTTGACCTTTTAAGCCACGTCTGCATCTGCTTGCACCTTGTACTTTCTTTCTTTTCCTTTGGGCTGTTCCCTTTCAGGGGTCTCCACCACGAATCATGTGCCTCCATCTAACCCTGTCCTCTGCATCCTCTTCTCTCACACCAACTAACTTCATGTCCTCTCTCACTACATCCATAAATCTCCTCTTTGCTCTTCCTCTAGACTTCCTGCCTGGCAGCTCCAACCTCAGCATCCTTCTACCGATATATTCACAGTCTCTCCTCTGAACATGTCCAAACCACCTCAATCTGTCCTCTCTGACTTTATCTCTAACACATCTAACATGAGCTATCCCTCTGATGTCCTCATTCCTGATCCTGTCCATCCTCGTCACTCCCAAAGAGAACTTCAATATCTTAAGCTCTGCTACCTCCAGCTCTTCCTCCTGTCTTTTCTTCAGTGCCACTGTCTCTATAAGCTGAACATCATCGCTGGTCTCACCACCGTCTTGAAGACGTTTCCTTTCATTCTCACTCTTTTACTCTTTTATCACAAAACACACCACAACATCTGCTTGTACCTTGTACAAGTAGTATAATTTTAGACAATATATTTTAGATATAAATGCATCATCATAAGTTTTTTTCCTTCTTACAGCATTTAAATATATAGTGTAGTAGAGGTCTAAAGTGGCATAAAATGAAAAAAAAGTGAAACTTCAAGTGAAGCTTCTTATGCAGTGTATATTAAAAAAATACAGTATTAGGACAATTGTGATTATTTACACCCCACAAGTGATTTGTGATAAACCATTTTTTATCATTGTTTAATCTGTTGATTATTATTTTGCATGATAGAATTTCAACTTTTTTATTTCAGAAAGTGAAAATTTTCAGCACATTTTCTAAACCCTAAATGAAATCTTTAAAATCCTTGTTTATCTGACCAAATATCTACTTAAGTTAGTTAGTTTTAACTTAAGTAAACAAAGAGCAATACTTTTTCTTTGGGGCAAACAGCTGCTGTAACAAGCCAAAGTCGTTTTCTTCTAGTATTAATAAAGTGGTTTGAATCTTGATAAAGATTATGGTTTTCAATTAGCTTATTTTTCACATAATTATTTGTTTCAGCTTTAACTGATTTGCATCATCCTGGAACTATGATGGAGCCTGTTATCCATCAGGTTTGGTGGAGAGTCACCCACCGTCTCCGCCGAACCTCATTACTTCCCAGGAGGAGCCATTCAGGCTGTGCCGAGCACATCTCTGTACCTGCCTCCACTCGCTCCAGACATATCAGACCCACGCCCTTGGTGTCCCGTATCTACCAGCCATCACACTTGCGTGATGTAGGCCAGGACAGCCGAGTGCAAGGAGAGATGACCTGCAAGAGCCAAAGACTCATGCAGCAGGCCGGCCTCATCCATTCATCAAACCCAGGGTGTTACTACTACCTTCCTGCCACTGTCCGCTCCATGGAGAAGCTGGTGAGATGAGCTTTTATTTTCTCATGAGAAATATAATTAATGCAGGAATATCTGGCTGTGCGATGTACATGAAGACAGAGTTTGTACTGATGCAAATATGTGACCCTACAGCATAAAACACCTGTATAATTGTATTTATACAATACATATCTTTCTGACACTTTTAGTTGTCAGTTTTTAGTTCTTTGTGTTTATCTTTGCATTTTTTTCCATGTGCAAAGCTTCTTTTTGTCCTTAATAACATTATGATTTTAATTGATAACCTATGTTTCTGAAATCAGACCATTCAAATGGCTGTGGGGACTATGCTGCATTTTTCTCATTACTCCTTTATCCTTTCTTTTTATTTCACAGACTAAGCACTAATTTAGAGAAGCTAACTGCCATTTAAATCCAAAGATATTATATACATGTCGCAATTTGATGATTTGAATTTGAAATAGGTTTATTGGATTGCAAAATAAAGGAGCTGTCCATCTCTATAAAGCTCCGTTTTTTTTTAAAGCATATTTGTTTTAAACTTGCAAAACAAAGCAACAGTTCATACTGTAAATGGGCCCTTGTAACAGGATGCGTATATACTCACATTGTGACATTAGACAAGCAGTAAGTCTCTGATATCTGTTGTCTTGGGTGAAAACCACAGCAATAGACGATGTGTGATAAACCTCTAAGCAACTATCAGTTTACATGTTATTTTGTTTCTGGAAAATTCCAACTGCTCCTATTGAATATAGGTGAGAGTGATTGACCAGGAAATGCAGGGCATTGGGGGACAGAAGTTGGACATGCCTAGTTTATGCTCAGCTGATCTCTGGAAAGTCAGCGAGCGCTGGGAGTTAATGGGAAAGGAACTATTCCGTTTGAAAGACCGCCATGGAATCGACTACTGCTTAGGTCCCACACATGAGGAAGCGGTGACAACTCTGGTAGCTCACCAGACAACTCTCTCCTACCGGCAGCTTCCGCTGCTCCTTTATCAGGTAGCCTTTACCTTTTTGCAACACATACATTTTCATGCATATAAATTTTGCATGAGTTTTACAATTTTATATTTATTTATATTTTGTTCTAAACAGATCACAAGGAAATTCAGAGATGAACCGAAGCCAAAGTTTGGACTTCTCAGAGGAAGGGAATTCTACATGAAAGACATGTACTCATTTGATGTGAGTGAAGAAGAAGCTTACAAGACCTATGAATCTGTGTGCCAAGCTTACACCCAGCTGTTCACCCGACTTGGCCTGCGTTGCGTTCAGGTGCAAGCAGATACAGGAAACATCGGTGGCAAACTTTCCCACGAATTTCAGCTGCCAGCAGATATCGGGGAGGACCAGCTTCTGGTGTGTGGGAACTGCTCCTTCTCTGCTAATGTAGAAACCATGTCATCAGACAGAACTGATTGCCCACAGTGCAAAACTGGCACACTGGTGGAGTCAAAGGGTATAGAGGTAGGACACACATTTTACCTAGGGAAAAAGTACTCTCGTGCATTCAAAGCTGTCTTCACCAATGCTCAGAACAACCCTAGCATTGCTGAGATGGGCTGCTATGGTCTTGGCGTAACCCGTATTCTTGCTGCAGCCATTGAGGTGATGTCAACAGAGGAGGGGATCCGCTGGCCAGGACTTCTTGCCCCTTACCAGGTTTGTGTTTTACCTCCCAAGAAGGGCAGCAAGATGGACAAGGCAGCTGCCTTGGCTGAGGACCTGGTTCACACTTTGGAAAAGGCCTTGCCTCAATTGAGAGGTGAGGTTGTTCTTGATGACCGCACACAGATGACCATTGGAAAGAGGCTGAAGGATGCCAGCATATTGGGCTATCCGTATGTCATCGTAGTTGGGCAGGGAGCTCTAGAGGAAACACCCAGGTTTGAGGTGACCTGCCAGGAGATAGGTGAGAAAATGTTTCTTAGTAAAGACGGATTAATAGATCTGCTCAGAAAAGTCGAAACTGTATGAATAACAATTTTTAATCTGTGTGTGCTGCATAATAAGCAGTGTGTTCATGATTTAATAATTAAAGGGGTGGAAAAATAGAACTTGTCTGTTTTGTCTTAACTCTGAAATGTCTTGTTTGTTTTTCTTACAAAATCATAAAAGCTATGGCACAACTCTACTGACACAACAAAACCTAGATAATCAGCCTTATGATATTAAATTGCACCTGGTTATCATGGCTATGAAAAGAATGTGACAGTTTAATTTTTTGCAGAATTTCACATTTAATGCAAATACAAACATGAACAGAAAAACACATTTCATCATTTGAGGTTTTTATCTAAAGTAACTTACAAATAAATCCACACACCACGCAACTTTGGGTTTGTCTTGCTCAAGGACACTTCCAACACATAAACCTGAGGAGGTGGGGAACAGCTTGTTTTTGTCACTGTAATTGGCATTTTCACTTCCATTATAATACAACTCAATGCTGGTATTTGATAAATACAACCATGTCGTGGGTGGCAAGTCAGTAGGGAGTCAGTGATTCGATCCCCGGTCCCGGCTATATGTCGAAGTGTCTCTGGGTAAGACACTTAACCCCTAACACCCCATTCCCCTCCTCAGCTGTGCAGTGCTGCTCCAAGCCCGGGATAAATTGGGTAGAGTTGCGTCAGGAAGGGCATCCGGCGTAAAAACTGTGCCAAATCAACATGCGGACAATGATCTGCTGTGGCGACACTGAACTCACGGGATAAGCCGAAAGGACAAAAATAAATAAAAATATTTCAAGATTTAGATTTATAAAGAAACTAATGTTATCAGCGTGTGTTTCCGCACGGACATGTATTAATGTTGCACCGACGATGTACATGTGTAAACTAGCTGGGTAGCTTCTAGATTCACCAGTGTTAGTTCAATTTGTATACTGGTGCATATAATCCATGTCATAACCTAACAACATAAGGTTCTCAAATAACAAAACGGTGCGTTTAAAAATATAATTTGATCGAAAATGGCGTCTTCGGCGGCGCAAAATGAGAGCGACGACGGCATGGACGAGTTTATGGACAAATTCAAGAGCGAAAGATATAAGAATGCTTTCACTGAAGACAAATGGGAGGAGGTAACGCTAACATTTAGAAACTAGTCACCATCAACATCAGGGACAACGTTATTTTTAACGTGTTAAACCATTGTTAGCTAAATTGGCAAACTTAACTGTAAATCTTCTGTTCATCCGTAAAGACTGATTTTTTTTTTTTTTTATTTCATTTCATCCAGGAGTTTAATAAGGTACCCATGTTCATGAAAACAGCCCCTGAAGAAATTGATCCAAAGAAATACCCAGAGCTAGCTTGTCTCCAGGCCATTATTCACGATGAAGATAGGCCCCCTGAGGGTAAGTAGACCACCTGCTGATGTCATAATGATCGAAAACAAAGCTGCACTCAGTGGCATGTGAGAAACTCTCAATCTTCCCAGAGCAAGCAAAGAGCCTGAAGGATGAGGGAAATGCGTTTTTCCAAGAAAAGAACTACCAAAAGGCCATAGTGTCGTACACCGCAGGTCTGAAGAAGAAATGTGGAGACCAGGACCTCAATGCTGTTCTTCTCACCAACAGAGCTGCAGCACACTTTTACCTGGGTAAACATATTTCTACTGCTAATTTGTAAATGGTGTAAATATGGATCCACAAGTTGTAATGTAGTTTTTAATCGACTTTTAAAAGATCAAGAAATATACATTTCTGTTCGTGTACTGTTATTAAATTATTCTTGGTTCACTCTTACTTACAATAAAGTCTGAATTTCTGTCACGAAGGTAACATGCGGTCGGCACTGAATGATGCAGCAGCAGCAAAGAAAACCAAACCAGGTCACCTTAAGGCATTAATCCGAGGTGTGTGTACTAGAATCATTTGAATGACAGTGTATACACGTTATACAAAATAATCAGTACAACAACAACAAAGAGAATGTAGAATCGTAGTATCACAAAAAATGATTTCAAAATCACAACAGAGTTGTTTTAGCTGTTAAGATGTCATTATTGCAGGAAACTACCCTTATTATGCAAAGTTGCACATAATTGAGCAGGTTTGTTTTATAGTGATATTGGAAGAAGTACTTTATATTGATTAAATCATATTATTCACCAGATTCCTTTTGTTAGCTATAAATGGCTCCAGGCTTCCAGGATTGCTATATAACAGGGCTGGATTATAAAATTGCACACTATGCCAAAATGGAGCATTTCATTCATGTTGCCCACAGTAACCATAAGAAAATATTGCTCAGTGACTGTGATAAAACAATATAATAACTAGCCTGTATGTGTTTTCTGCAGGAGCTCAGTGCTGTATAGAGCTGCGTAGTTTTTCAGAGGCCACTCAGTGGTGTGACGAGGGTCTTACGACCCACCCTACAGACAAGAAGCTGCTGGAGCTAAGAGCTGCTGCAGAGAAGCACAAGGTACAAACCCTCGTGAGGCCTGAATGCTTTTATTGTGAATGCATTGTGAATGTCCACATTATTTCAAAAGTAATTTCAGATGAGCATAAAGCCATGCTTCTTTCTACAGAGGGCAGCTGAGAGAGATGCCAGGAAAGCCAAGGCCAAAGACAAAAAGCTGCAGGCTGAGAAAGAAGCCCTTCTGGCTGCTATAAAGGTAGGAATTCAATTTAAAACTTAAACGAAAATTAAACTTTAACTTGGTCATTTAAACATCTGTGGGACTTTGTATATGAATTTGTATTAGGTGTATAGTGAAATGATGTGTACATTGTGTTTATTACGTACATTTCTTTTGTGATTTCTCCAGGATCGAGGCATCAAGCTCTTCCAGTCTAAGAAGCCTTGTCATCGTGGCTCAGACAGTGAGGATGACAGTAAAGGCTCCACAGCAGCGATGGCACAGCTGAGCCTGGATGGCCTCAGCTCTCAGGAGGCCACGGGGGCTCAGGTTTACCTAGACAAGCAGGGCTCTCTTCACTGGCCTGTGCTCTTCCTCTATCCTGAACACCAGCAAAGTGATTACATCTCAGCCTTCTGTGAGAACAGCTGGTAAGTTTCTCCTGTTCTTTCTTTTTTTTGATTTGGAACCAGATCGTACCTACATGGAGAAATTGCAAGCCACGTTGCAGTATTTCCTGTATTTATGTACAGGAATCGAGTTGTAAAACACTTTTAACAGGAGTAAAAATGCCAATTATAAGTACTTGAACATAAAATTCCTTGCAATCATTAAGAACAGAACCATTTTGTGCTGTAAGAAACAAAGGGAAACCAAAGGTAGTTCATCTTTTAAAACAAATAACAGCACCTAAAATATACGATTAAGTTTTTTTATGGATGTTTAAAGTGCTCTTAAATTAAACGTTTTATCCATTTCATTTTACTAAATACAGATTTTTATCAAAAGGGTAAAATAACTTCACATTCATGTTTTCATTCGTCAGTTTTACAGATCACCTGGCCATCATGTTCGGAGAAGAACCTCCATCCTGGGACATGGAGAGAAAGTACCACACGCAAAATTTGCAGGTTTGTGTTTTTGCTTGAATAGTCAACTTTGATGAACGCAGGCAAAAATAAGTGGTTAGAATATAATATTATTCCTCTTCATCATAAGATTTGTCAGCAATACTTCACCATCCTGATTTAGTTATTAAACTGTGCAGGATATATTTGTTTTTGGTTGTGATCTGACAAAGGTAACGTGTTAGAATGAGAATAAAGGTCACTCGTCTGTGTGCACTGCACATATATGCGTGTGTGCAAACACACAATTTACGATGCAGCGACAAGCAAGCACACCTGTCACGTTGTAATTGGAATCAGTAAATAAAATGACAATAATTGATTTTTAAATGTATCTAAACGTCTGATCTTTCATCACGTTCTAGCTGTACTTCGAAGATGAGGCGAAGGAGACACTCTACCAAGTAAACCCAGAGACGCCTCTTTTAAAAGTGCTGCAGCATAAAAGGTACAATCCACTGATTACAGTGTGGCTTTATTCAATTTATGATTTGGAATCTGCAGGTGTCCACTTTTTTATCTGATATTTTAAGCAGGTGCTGCTTCTCCTTTTTGTCCTTTAAAGGCCTAAAATACATTTCCTTTTATGCTTAGGTTATATTATTGTTGTTATTGTTATACCTAGTTCCAGATTGGTCGTCTTTAATGTTCGTACAACCATTCAGAAAAACAGACCACATTTCCTCATTTTCTCCGTCTTTTCTCTCAACAGGTTTTTTGTCAAAGCAGGCACTCCCAGCTTCATCGTTTTAGTGAACGGCTCGGCTTTCTGCAAACAGTTTTTAACAGGAAAGAGAATAAAAGGATTTTAAAAAATAAAGTCTGAACACACTTTTTATAAAGACTGATTTGTTTTGGAGAACAAAGCACCATGGACCACGGCAAATGCTGTATGTGTGTATATCTCCTGAGCCTGAGAGCTTGGTTCCTTGTATCGCTGCCATAAATCAGTGTAACTTAAATTTAAATACAGTTTTGTTGTGGGGTTTTTTTTTCTGTGCAAAAATAACATTTCAAAATGAGAAGAATATGAAGACATTTTATTGAAGTTCTTTGTTGGACAAAATATTGGTAATAGGATAAAATCTTTTTTAAACCAGGACAGCACATCTTATTTATCCAATAACGTGCTAATGGGTCAGTCAAAGGTCTTAATGGGTCACTTCCAACAAACTAAGAGTTAATAATTATTGACAACGTGAGGTTTAACAATATAATGGAATTCCTGACGGTCTTGTGATGCTTTTACACTAATTCTCTTATTCCATCACTACATTTCACATGAAAAACTAATTATTCTTATCAAAAAACTTTCTACTGTTATGCAAAATAGGTCATGCCATAGATTTTATGAATTACTCTTCTCAGTCCACAGTCAGGAATTAGTCATTTTTTTACATTTATTTTGTCTTCAGAATAGTTTCTTCATCCATCAAATAAGAAAGAAAAATCCTAACAAGACCATTATAATATTGTCCAATTTTATGGTATAGTCTATTTCACAGTCTAATGTTTTTCTAATATCTTATTTAAATTGTATGATATTGTTTGCAGTTCATCCAGTGGAATATCATTTACTTGTGTTATAACCATATTTGCTTAAATGTATTACAGTGTCATCTGTGCTCTACATTAACTGCTTTCATAATTCTGCAGATGTTTTTCTCTAATGAACAGCTCTGCCTATTTTACATCAAGGTGCTCGTAGCCACACAGGAGAAATCAGGGTTCGTAGTTCAAGTTGACATTATCTCAATGGTTGGGCAGGAAAGCCGTTGAAATACCTGCTATTCTAGGTTGATCACAGCGGTGGTTTTCCTCTAAATGGCACAATGGATAATGTGCCATGAATTAGCTAAAGCTGGAGTTTTAAGATCTGACACGTTGATAAGCTATGTGTTGAAATGCTCTTGTTTAGTTAAGACTTCAGCTTCTGACAGGGTTTATTTGTCAGAGGTTCCTGGTGTGCCAAGTTTTCTTTGTCCACAAGTGGAAAACCCAGTCATTTGAAGTCACAGTGCTGTCGTGTAAATGAATGTGCATCACACAGTAAGGCTGCACGCTTTAAGTATGAGAGTTTGGAGCAACTACTTGTGGACTGACGAGACAAAAGTTGAATTATGTGGCTATAATTTGCACAGGTATGTGTGATGAGAAAAATACAATACAATTTAAAAAAAAAAAAAAAAAGAAGAACCCAAAGGAAAACCAATTTCCACAGCCACACAAAGTGTTGTTGTTTTAGACTAACTATACATATAATTGAAAACCTTTGGATAGATCTGAAGAAGGCTGTTCACTGCAGACGACTAAGCAATCCGACTATCAAGGCAAAGGGGGAACATGCATTGAGCACATTTCATAATGCAAACTTTTCCAATGATATAATTTTAAGTATTACTGTAATTACACCTTAATTGTCATGATTATTATGAAACCGAAACTCATTTGACACAGCCTGGTGATTTTGGAAGACAAGAATGTAAAAGATAATTGGTTTCGTCCTTAAAGTAACACACCCGTGTGATCTGAGCTCAACCCAATTTGCTTTTCAGGACCCAACAGGGTCTCACTGAGAAGCCATGAAGACACCTTGTTGGTTCACACAGCCCATGGGAGCTGGGTTGGAGTTAACCATCACCATGTGACCTGGCTGCATGTTGACGACACGCTGAGTCTGCACATTGATGACAGTGGGATTATTTTTGTGATGTTTGAGCTCGCGATGCATCTGACACCAGTTGCACCACTCACAAAAACAGGAAATAACGATGTCTTGGAAGAGAGAACCCTGCAGAGAGTCAAAGTAAATAGCATGTAAAGCTGTACATTCAACATAGTGTATAGTTCGAAACTCGGCACATCATCTGCGCTCGTGTCGTACCTTGATACCGTATCTGTTTCTCATGGCAGCCCTAAGAGAAAGGCCTGCAGGAGGGACAAACAGAGGAATCCCACAGGCTGCGCACACAGCAGGGCCGAATATGTCACACAGTGGCAGACATGTGTTCTCTCCGAATTGACTAGAAACTGTGCACGCAAGGCAAGGAAGGCACCAGAAGCCATAGCAACCTAAAAAAAAAAAGAGGGATACACAGCTGAGTGGACAAACTCACAGTGGCACTTTACAGTTGGGTCGTAGCAGGAAATAGTGGGTTAATATTTCAAAAATAAAAAAGTAATACTGTATAGCACTGCAAGATCTTACAAATGAGGATAAAAGCACATTGGTCAAAGTGTGACCTTATTGATCCTTACAGGTGCTTGCATCGTCACAGCAGTCACAGAGACCAGTGTTCCACTCTTTGAAGGGTTGTCCTGCCATTAGATCTTGAAGTAAAGTCACAGACACCGACCACAAATCTGTTGGCACCAAGAAATCCAGATGACGCAAAAACAGTCCAAACAACAGCATTAGAGGCAGCTCATAATCAACGACATATGGCCTAAGCGTTTACCACTAACTCAGTGGGAGCACATCTGCACATTCCTGCACCATCTCCTTATCCTATAGTCAGAGGAATGTGATCTGGCCGGGTTTTGAAGTTACCTGTCGCAACACTTTTTCATAAGAAATGAGAAACTTCATTGGCAGCTACACTTACTTAAATACTGTACTGTACCTATAATTGTTTTTTACAGTACTAGTTTCTTTTTTCTTTTACAGAAAGTGAAAGTACTCCATTGGCCTCCAGTTTGAGAGCTATAGGATGGTGTAGTAACACCCCAGGGTTTCACTCGGGGCAAGTGAACGCCGTGGTTGTCGTTACAGTATATTTGCCCGTAGCAATTTTATTATTATTATATTTAAGTATTTCTCAGTATCTCACCATGTGATAGAAACTCATCGTTTGAGCAGCGTTTGAATATAACTGAATGGTGTAAAATTTAAAGCGCTTGTATTTTAAATCTGCTTCGTTTTAACTACATTTCAGAAGAAATTCATCAAACGTAATGCTTTGTTAAAGCCCAAGCCACACATTAGTTAATACTATCGTGTACTGAAAATATTAAGTAAACGTTCAATTTGGAAACTAAATATGTTTGTAATGTGGTGGTACTTTTTCATTAGGTTTAGGGCACAGAACTTCACTGCGGATGGCGTCGATTATTTACATCAAAATGCTCTGTGGTTAATTAAATACAGTCTTTAGGTAAATCCAAAACACTGAAGGAGAATTTGGTTTTAAATACAGTCAACAAAGTGACCACAATGCAACAAAGTCACCATAAAACCCCAAACCTGCAACAATTACAGTCTAAATCACAGTTAGTTATTCGTGGCTTGAAAATATAACAATAAACTTAAACATTGTAATTCTGCCATTAAAAAGAAGCCAGACGTTTCTACTAATTATTAATGTCTATCTATTCTTATTTCTTATTATAGTCTAATATTTTGATACAGTGTCAAACATTTGGTTGCGTTTTATATGTTGATACACAGAACATGCCAACAGCCCCTTTAGCTCCACAATATCGCCATCAGAGTATTTTCTATGTTAAAAGTATATAATCCCACTACGAAGCACACAGTAACTAGTATTTTAGAAAGAATGAAAGAAAGAAATTAGAAAGAATTAGAAAGAATGAAAGGATCAGGAATTGAAATGCACCTTTTTTCATTTTTACTCAAGTTGTGTCAGATTTAAAGTGTTGGTGGTTAAAAAGAAAAGTACCTTAAGGTCTCACCTGATAAAGCTGCTGTCTTCTAAGCGCCTCTGAAGCTGCAACTGAGTGACAGGATACACTTAGTATTAGAGGTGGTGTTAAATGCACTTGAGATGGCGAAACACAAACAATGCTGCAAAACCGGAATCTATTGCAGAAAGATTCCAATGGGGGAGCTTTTTAAAATAGAATTTTAAACAGAATTTTTGTTGATACGTAAAAATGAATTGCAAATAAAGTACTTTCATTCAAAAACAAGTACAGCATGGATGAAGCATCAAGTAGAAAGAGGTAAAATAGATGAACTGTTTTTTTGTCTAGCTAGTCAGAAAATCTCAATCTGAAGAATTTGAAAGTCTACAGTTATGATTCAGTTCAGACGAGCAGGAAATATGAGAGACGGACAGTCACGTTTTCCAGGTCCATGTGTTTATTGCAGACTGTAAGTCGAGCTTCTTCCTTTAACACGCTTATGAGGGACATTAAAAAAATTTGCAAATTATTGCCACATAATTCAACTTTTGTCTCGTCAGTCCACAACCAAGTGAAGGTATCAGAAATTATTGGAGGCACACAGTGTTGAAATCAGTGTTTCAGTTTCTTTTGATTTTAGAAACTTAATTTTCAGTTAGCAGTAACATACATGTGCAGATGAAGCATATAGCTCCTGTATGAATGAATTATTCATGCTATGTTTGTGCTTTATTACTGTCACACACAATGTAAAGAAGAGGTACCCAGTATTTACAAAACTACTTTTAGTTTTGTATTTTTTTTTCCTTTTCTTTAAAATATCCAAATGCTACTTACCTTTCTTTGGCTGCTCTGAACGTACCAGTAGAAGCCAGTCAACATTTTATCTGTACATTGACAAGTCGAGCGAATCATAGACTGTGTTACCGGTTTTACTCCCATAATTTCATTACAGTGTGTGAGTGTCTACAGTAGGAGGAAGAGAAACTAAATCAATGTTTATTTCTAGGAGATTGAAATAAAAAACAAATCAGAAAGATTAAAACTGAATTTAGTCTAAATGAATAAACAAAACGTCTTGATATGAGTTGAATAAAGATACTGTCCTATTCTTCTCATTTTACTTCCTGTCTCTGTGCCTTAAGATGCACAGGTTGGAACAAGATTTTACGGTTTTGATAAATAAAAAATAATAATAAAAAGGTTATAACTATAATAAACATTAATATAATAAACAAATACTATTAATAAACGAAAATAATAAACATTAATAAAAAGGTTATAACCACTGGGCATGAACCCAATAACCTGTTAGTAGGTGGTGATTTGACAGGTTTTGCTTTATTTTGGAAGATTTCTAAAGCCTGTGTTTTATATTAATCTCAATACCAACAAATGTGTAGAATAATTTAATAACATCTGAAAACACGGTGATATATTTTTTTAGGATTTTCAAAACCCTATCTTTTAAAGCAGTTCATTATAAAAATAAGTACAATTTTTTTCATTTTTCATTTTATCCGCTTCAGCCACTTTAACACAGGAAGGAGACATGATTAATGTCTTTTTACTAGGAATAACTTATAATATGCTGATTGATAAATCAGTTAAACCATTCAATAACATTTAATGCAAATTAAATAATTAAGTTAAATAAGTTAAATAATTTTGCTCTCTTTTATTTGATAGTTTCAACAGATTAAATTAATAAGTAAAAATCCTCACATAGTGACTGTCAACAGGCAATGTTACGTGTTTTATGTATCATTTCTTCAACATGCAAACAAAAACATAGTCAACCAACCGTCAACCTACTCTGTCACATTCAAAGATTTTGGATTCACAATTTTCAGATGTTAGCTCACATACGGTAATTCACTTTCACCAGAGTTCAATGAGTCATATTTTTTAAGAGATGAAATAATTGATCACTGGGACTCAATTGAAAGCAGTACAAATATGCTAATTGTATACATACTATACACTCACTGGCCACTTTAATAGGTACACCTGTACAATCTAATGCAATGCAATACAGCAGCTCGGAGGTTCTAATGTTTTGGCCCCCGCATTTAAAACTTTAGGTCTATCTACATACACGGGTACGTTAGTCAGCTACATGAAAAAACAGTTTGTACAGCATTTACTACAATGCCCTCTGTCCATAAACCAAACGGGCTTGAAAAAAAAACCCAAACAGCACATTAACGGAAAAAAGACGAAGAAGCCTCAGATGGAGCAACGGTGGAGGAATTCTTCTGTCAGGACAAGCAGACACATGAAAAAGGCTGTGTGTACAAAACAGATCCATAGTCAGAGAGAAGAACATTATTGGAACATTATGAAGCAACATCCAGGTACATATCCGCCACATAAAACCTTCAAAAGACGGACTACATCATCCTGTAATTACTCCACTACAGTATAATCAGCTTCTACAGTGAACAGCCCCCACATGGTCACACCACAGATAATTGATCATTTTCCTTCACAGGACAGAACAGAGCACACATGCTTAGTATCTCGCTGGAACAGGCTGCACGTTGACAATCACAGTGGTGTTTTCCTTGCGATGCTTTAACTCGCGATTCATCTGACACCAGGAGCACCACTCACAGAAACAGGAAGTTGCGATATCCTTGCAGAGAGAACCCTGGAGAGAAAGAGATGCATTATGGCCATTTTGTGATTTACTACTTGACTATTGTCTAGATATTATTTACATTTGTCACATTCAGTATAGTGAACAGTACAACAGGAATGAAGAGACACAGGCAGCCAAGCAAAACAGTGTTCAGGTGGAAATGAGGCAATGACAATAAATACGGGATTTACAAATAGGTGAGGAATATGGTGACTGGAAATGGAGGAAGACCATCTAGTGGCTGAAGTGAGAATGGGATGACTCCCAAGACTCGTGAAAGATGTTGTGTCAATCATTAAGTCTAATTGTGTTTGGCAACATGTAACAATTGTTTTGCTGTCTGTGATTTTTAAACCCTAAACCATTAGGTTTTTATTGGCTTATACCTTGATACCATATCTGTGTCGTATGGCGACCCTCATTGACAGCACTGCAGGAGGCACACACAGGGGTATTCCGAGGGAGGATGTTATGGCAGGGCTTAATATGTCACACAATGGGAGACAACGGTTCTCTCCAAATTTTCCTGAGACTGTGCAGGCAAGACAGGGACAGCACCAGAAACCATAGCAGCCTGAAAAAACAGGATTTTTTTTATATGAGGAAATGAGAGAGGTCCAATGAGCAAAAACATATTTATGAAACAACATGAATATGAAACGATCACGAAGCTTTGGAGTTTGTACTTACAAGTACTTATGTCGTCACAGCAGTCGAAGAGCCCGGTGCTCCAGTTTGTCGTTGGTTGAGTGGCCATGGGTTGTCGACCTTTAGCACTTTAACAGTTAACCAGTTAACACACAGACACGTGCAGTATGAAAACCTGGGACACATTATGCACACAACAGAAATGAGCTTGGATTCGATTGGATATTGGAGCCCAGTGTTTGAAATGTTGGACAAAATCAAACCCAATTATGTCCTAAACATATAGCTACTTTAAAATAAAAAATAATGCCTTTACATTCAGTTTATGGCCTTTATGAACTGGCAGCCTTCACATTGTTGCCATGTCCAGTTAATTCATACTGAATTCATTCTGTTTACAGGAATTCTTAGATTCTTAGCTCTGTAAATTTCACAGTGAACACCTTCAATCTTTACACATGAAAACACAGAAAACGTGCATGAAAACACAGAAACACTGATAGCAATGCGATCGGCCTAATTTTTGTGTCATCAACTATTATAATGTGATCATTGTCCATGTTGTTACAAAATAGTAAATACACACTAAACCACAGGCTTTTGTTGAAAAAAAAATCAAATCAAAGGCAAAATAATCAAAATAAATGGATCAAATTTCTGTTTATCGTCACCCAAATGGACGCAATTATCTTCTGTAACAGTTAAAATTATGTTCGACAATTAAAACTTAAAACTTACCTGACTAAGCTGAAAGTCCTGCTGTCACCTGTGAAAACTATATTATAACATCACATTTTGTGAGGCGAGGCTTCTATACTGAAAATACAAACAAACTATGCTGCCGAACCTGAAACTGTGGGCAAAAAAAAAACACATCACACATTTTGAATAGCATGTCTATTGTGTTTTACTAGGCACAGCAGGTGTGGCAGAGCAGCCAGTGGCAAAACAATCTGAGAGAGCCACACACACCAAAACCTGTGCACCATAAAATGCATAAATACATTTTTATTACTTTACTTTGCATTTGACTATGTTGCACCCGAACTACGAGAAGTTTCATGTGTCTTCCCAGATTGGACAAGGAGAGACCATCAGTCCAGTTTAATCCCTGCTGACAGAAACCTTCCCACTCTCCACCTCTGACAAGCCTATAAACACAAGCATTTTAGTGTTTGCCACTGTGTGATATAAGAAGCTTAGAGTTGTGTGGGCCAAGCAGCAAATTCTGCAAAATAGCATAAGGAAACAGAAGCTGATCAGTGCAACTCAATCGATGTCTCAGTCCCTGTTCCAAATGAGGTTCAGTATATAATGTTGTGATGTGCCATTTCACATGCATATTGCCCTTTATATGTGTTTGGGATTCAATTACTAATACTGGTGGGGTGTGACATATTTTCACTTTATTTATTTGGATCCCCATTAGCCACCACCTAAGTAGCGGCTACTCTTCCTGGAAAACTGTTGGAAAGGATCAGAGACAAGTCCACAGAGAAAGACGGCAAGAAGCAGTAAGCTCATTCTCAGAGCACATCTGTGCCCTCATCCTCTGATCTAACACAATCATCTTCATCATTTTAAATCATTTCTGTTCAACCTTTACTCACTCAATAGGTTGCTTGAGCAAGAAATACAATTAACTATTACTTACTTTTAATCACAGTGGTGGAAAACACTTAGTGTTCATCTTGGGTTGAGCTTCAGTGACACTCTTCATTTAACCTTTCTGCTTATCAAAATCATACATTGCACATCACATTGTTTACAAATTTGATCTTTTATTTACTGTCTTTTACTTTCTGTATTTTCACAATTGTCTTATTCTATGTTCTGTAATCTTTATATTCTCTGTCACAATCGTCACCACCAAAGGGGTCTTCCATAAACCAGGCAGCTAAACATTGCAAAGCCTGCCTCCATCTGCTGGTCACTGGTGGCACAGCATGAAGCTTTTCACCCCAGGCACATTTATTGGGATTTATTACTTACACAATAGTCGGACAATGTAAATACACTCGACCAGTCTGTCTTCAATGTGACAATGCTCTTAAAGACCAGGACTCTTGTTTTGTAAGAAAATGAAAGATTTAAACCTATTTTCTATTCTGAGGAAAGTTTACACTGAGGTGTAATACTGTTGCTTTTTCTTTTCCAAAAGTCTTCTGGGGTTTTTTTTTTTCTTTTTTTTATCCCATCAAAAAAGAAATAAGTAGAAAGTAGTAGAAATAATACCTAGTTTCAGTTAAGATGGTTTAATTACATTGCATCCCTGCTTTTGATATTTATCTGTGAAGTACTGTGAACAATTCAACTGATCACTACACGTCTGGTCGCATTTGATCACATGCCTTTATGTCTATTAGCTTCATGTGTAGGAAAATGATCTTCCAATCGGTTTCCGTTTGGCCAGTCGTTTAGGCACCACCGTATCCAGCAGCCTCCTCACTAGGTCCAGCCGTCCTGTCCTAATCAGATCCCTGGATAACTCCGTTACCTCTGCTGTGTGAGTCCTGTAAAGGCGCCTCAGTTCGGCCTTCACAAGGTCTGTCGTGTAAATTGTCTCTGCCTTTTGTACCCACATCTCCAGCTGGGTGATGGCAGGGTTGGGGTCAGGGCCTCCATGCATGAACAGAGCCAGGAGGGCCTGCAGGAGGCAGCGCAGAGCTACGGTGTCTTTGCTCCCCGGCCTTTCCAACTCGATGGCCTGTTTGAAGCACTCTGCGGCGTTCTGTTCTTCACCCTTCAGCAGGAGGCAGCAACCTCTGAGCACGTGGACGTCCTGCAAGGTGTCACCCAACTCAAACTGCAGGACATGGGACAAGCTCACCAATGCGCTGTTCACAGCACCCTCATCCACCATAATGCTCTCCTGGAGTGCATCTACACCCATGTAGTAGTAAACCTAAAAGAGAAAACGTGAACCTGAAAACTGTATTAAATCAATTGCTGTTGTTCTTTAGTAGTTCATGCCTTTACCTGTGCCATCTCCAGGTGAGTTCTCAGACATGGACGTATAGCGAGCACCTTGTCCAGGTCGTTTCTGGCCTCAGTTAGCTGCTGTCGGTCCGGGATGCTACCTAGGCCGTGTTTTGCCTTTTCCAAGTCCCTTATGTAGACCATCATATTGATCTAAAAAAGAATATTGTATTAATATTTAATTTTACCATCTGTATTAATCAGCGCAACAAAACCTTTAGCCAGTAATGGACTTTATCTAGCATTCAAGGCAATTCACTGGTTGACTGGGTTTTGCTGGTTGGTTTCTGTCTCGGACATGATGTACTTCAGTACCTTGGCGCGGGTGCAGTAGGCCTGCCAGTTTAGCTCTGGATCTGGCAGGACATTCAGGGCCATGTTGCAGATCCCTGTGGCCATCTCATGTTTGCCCATCAGAAAGAAGACCTTAGCCAGAAGGTTCAGGATGAATGCATCATCACTGGCCAAGTTTATAGCCTGAAGACAAAGACAGGGACATAGTATTGTGGAGCACAGGAAGTGGTGCTTCTGTGATTGTGTTTTCATTTCATTTCAAACAAAGATTCAGTTGGAGGCGTTAAAAACAAGAATGGAAGGAATGACGTCTTTATTTGACAATAGACACCAAAAGTTAGCCCTCCTCTTGGTAAGTTAACTATAAATTCATTTTAATTTCTGAATAAATACCAATGGTATTAGCTGAATGTTCATTAAATGTTATGTTGATAGAATTTTATTTTGCTTGTTATCCTTACATAAAGGAATGCAACGTTTTGTATCCAACTTTAATGTATAGCTAGCTGGGTGAACACCAAAGAATAAATATGAAATTAAATCACAACAAATAAAAAATGGCTTTTATAAATTGACACAGGTGATGCTACAACTAGAGCATTCACTAAGTGTTGTCTAAATTAATTTGGTCACATACAGTGTAAATGGGTTTTTTAAACAACGTCAGTTATTATGCAGGTGCTATGAAACTGTTGCTATTAGCAACCGCCTGGTAACCCCTAGCAACATGACGTTCAGCTGATACCCGCCACAAGTGGAGAACACTCTAAGGTATTTTTTTAGATTTAACAAGTTCTAATGGTCTACGTGAAATACTGTTTACTTTATCTTTGTGAAGATGCGTAGAGACGTGTGGTGTTAACTCACAGTTCCATAGCAGGAAAGAGGATCAGAAGCTGAGTAGCCACAGTCATGTATGGACATGGGCACAGTGGTGAACTCGTCCTTCCTCTCCAACATGATACCAACATAGAACCAAGCGAGAGCTGAAACCAGAAAATGTTATTTATGTAAAACAACAGAAATGAATTAATAGGCATCATGGTCCCTTGTCCATGTGACTTTGCTGCAATCTAATCTACTGGGGACAGTAACAGTATGAATACTACAGTTCAGTATAACTCCAATAAACAGTACAACATTACAGTAAAAAAAATAATAACAGAAGAGTAAAGGAATAGGAATACTAGAAGTGAAGCACAAACAAAATGAAATATAACTAAATTCAGTATATTTATTGAATATTAATTTTATATTAGTAATACAACATTTTAGAGGGTAATAAGAAACTTTTTTGATGTCTACATATGGATATTTTCCTGGGTTAGATTTTAAATAAAAAATGTGTTACCTGTATGTATGTACAGTAGTAGGTAAAATTAGCAATAACTACAATATTAATATAAGCTTTCAAAACGTTAATGCATCAATAACAAAGTTTAACAAAAAAAATTTAACATTAACAGGAGTCACTCTGCATCTTATTCTGATACATAATACATTCAGCTGGTACTGTAATAGATTAATACATTTACTTAATGTTGTAGTTTTAATTTAATTTACTTCTTTCACCACCACCTAAATCAAAAACTGTCATACGAGTTGGGAACATTCTAATTAATGCCTCCTAATGGAAAAATAGAGAAGATATATTAATGTAGAAGCATACAGTGTTTACCTTTGTGTTGTAATTTCTCAGAATTGATTGTTTCTTTAAGAAGTTTCAGCCCCTTATTGTAATGAGAGAGTCTGGAGTATTCAGAGTCCGCTTTTGTCTTCACTATGTCATCCAACCTGCAGGGAGAGAATAACTTGGTGAATATAAAACGTTAATCGATGCTGCTTTTATTAGTCCAAACCCTCGTATAGCCGTTTTGTACCTGACGTAGATGACTGCCATTTTATAAAACCAGCTTCGTTTTTCCTCTTTTGGAATCTGAAAAACAACACGTCTTTAGTAGCTCATTAAAAATTACATTTACTGTTCAGGAATAAATTATTTTTTCAACAGACTTTTGCATCTGTTGTGAAATGCATGTACGAAACTAGGTTTTATTGGACACATTTGTTCACATTGCGGAAAGGTGTGTTTCATAATCTGAAATCCCTCTGAGCGAAGAAGCCACATCTCCTAACTTCAGTGAGGGTTTGCAGCCAATCATAGAAGAGCAATGAATTTAATCATATCTAAAGATTAGTAAAATTGCATTAAAATACCAACCTATTACCACCAATAAAAGGCTGGAAGGTTATGCGTCACAGAAAGATGCATGTCTTCTCATTACATACCACATAGTTTGTCTTACAAAGCTCCTCCTTTACATTTACACTCTACATCAACCCTAAACTGTTAAGGACACATTTACGACTTTTCCCTGATCATTAGTTAGTGTGTGTCTCACCAGTTGTCCACCATAGTGCAGGGCTCTGTTGTACAGTGTCAGTGCTGCCATCAGCCTCTCTCTCAGGTCATCCTCGTTGTGCAGCTCCACATCATGGGGATAAATGTAGGCCTGCTCAGCCAGACAACGTGCAGCCAGCAAGCGGGTCTCATCGTGAGTGGCCTTTCCGGCATCTAAACCCATGAGGCTGGATACTTTCTCCACACACTCCGCTGCATCAAGCTCTCTCCCAAGCTTGTCGTACACATAGCCCAGGTTAGCCCAGGCGTTAAGGTTGCCAGGGTCTTCTTTGCAAATGCTCCTAGAAAAACAAACCACCCAGACATATATATATATATATAACACTGGTACTAATTTAAAATGTGTGATAATTGTTTGGTTTTCAGCAAAATATATAACAATAAACTGCCAGCAGCAGGGAAATCATATGCATAGTTTACTTTAGATACTGATAATGAGAAATAGAGTTGAGTGATGAGTAAAGTGTCTACAAAGCATTTACAGGAAGCGAAGTGAAAGCATGTGTAAGAGACAGACTTAAGCCCTCAAACACATCTTGTTAGCTCTTACATTTGATCGCTGTCCTAAATGCAACTCTGAGAAATCCAACATGGTAACTTAATATTTAAAACACTCTCCCTAAAAAAAAAGATTACACGGTGTTGTCACCTAAATATTTCCTCGGCTGTATCCAGTTTTTCGAGGTGAAAAGCCAGCAGACCCAGAAGATTTCGAACAGCGTAGTGTAGACATCCAACTTCAGCCTCTAGCTCCCCTTGCAAGCTCTCCTGTTTCAGATAAGTGTCCCTGTGCCGCAGCTTCATGGGTCCAGCAGCATCACAGTTCAGGTTAAGCTCCAAATGGAAGTGACCAGGGATGTAGTCCATGTCCTTTATGAGAGACTCAATATCATTTGTGCTGTCTGCCTCCATCACCTCCTTCTCCTCACTTTAAATCAAAGTAACGTCAAACGAAAGCTCACAATGCAGTAAAAGTTCTGTCTTTATATATTTTGACTGAAGGCCCTACTTAAAAGACACCTTGTCCTGTTCAGCCTATGATTCAGTCAACTGTAACATAAATCACCAACCCACTCTTGTCGCCTAGAAGCATTCAGGTTGAACAGGTTGGGTTTGGGAGTGACTTGGGAGTGGAATAGTGTAACAGGCAGATGGTGTATGAGTATAGATAAGTGGGTTTTTTTCCAGGTCCCTCTTTTGGTATTTAACTATAAGATTCTCTGTATGTTTTAACCAGTAAAAATCATTATTAGTCTATATCTGTATTCAGTTTTCTTTTCCAAAAAGGAAATTGCGACACTTGGAGGTTATCTAATCATTACTCTGTATAACTCTTATTTTAACCCATTTGGATCTTTAAGCATATAACTAACTAAGGGCCCTTAAAGGGACATGATATTACAGCATGTCTTGAGTTTTAAAGAAATTGTTATGTTTTAGCCCCCACGCCCTCCCCCTCTGCCTCTGTTTGTGTGACCTGTATCCAACACAAGAATGTGAACCATCAGGCTCGGGGTGACTGGGGCAACAGTTAAGGAAATGCACATTATACTTGATGTTATACTAAACAGCAAACCTATTTAAACAAACCTATAATTTAGACAAAACCAAACAAAATAACAGATACATCTAAAGAAAACCACGGCACTATGATGAGCTGTCGACAGAAAACCTTTTAAACAGAAAGAGTTTTCCCAAGTCGCAATACTACGAGATAAACGTGTCATGAGCACATTCTTTGCATGCAAACAAACCAACCTGGATAAAGGTGGAACAAAAAAAATGCATAGTCAACTACCAATAGTTCAGTTAAAGGGATGAAGGTGGTATTGAAATAGTCATGTTTTCTGATTATTCAAAGTAAATGTAAACAAAATACATGAGCTGTATGTACAACACTAAAAAAACCCTCAATTATTCAGTATCCTGTTGATGGACATGACTACTACAATCCACAAAGGAAGTGAGTAACCGCTAGAAATCTAATATAATGGTTGGACTGAAGGGAAACCATAGTCTCTTTGTTAACCGTAATGACTGTGGCATTTGAAAACTGCAGTTTGATTGATGTGTGACACATTCCCTCTTAGTGTTTCCTCCTTTCTTGCATAGTAGCTTCCAAAGTATAATGCAGTATATAAAGATCTAGGTACTCAAGCGTAGGTCTTACATGTGCATTTTCCGATTTGAGCATCCATGTTAATCTATATACTGTATACAATTAGCATGTGGTTTGGAATTATGGCACAACAAGGGAGAAAACGGAAGCTTGCTATGCTCGGAGCAAGGACGACCCGACCATTAGCAAGGAGCTAACAGGGAGAAGGCGGCTATCAGACCTTAGTGCTCTGAAAGCATTAAGAGTGGTCTTTCTAACTATAACATGCAGGGGTTTTTCGTGTGGGTACAAACAGAATCAGCTAGAGCAATCTCATGCAGGGGAGAACTTGCAAACCCACACACAGAAGCCTCAGTGAGGTTCAGTGCTGAACCACCTATGCTGCCTCTGAAGCGCCTAGATGGAGTTACCATGGGTTACGTGTACATACTGTGTTTTTAGCACTGTACTTCTGTCTCCATGTGGGTAGTGTTGGTTTTTCTTCCATATATAACATGCGAGTGCGCAGAAATCCTGAAAATGTTCTCCTCTCAACAACTGTTGCCATGGTGGTCATCATAGATACCAGGATGATGTAATGTACTGATTACAGATTCCTGTTTCCGAGAACCATTAAAGCCAAAGACAAAATTGTGCAATTTTGAGCATACTTTGCTCGTAAAGGCTCCAATTTAGATGATAGATTTTACATTTTCCAGCAGCCAAGAGACATAACAAAAGGTAATGTGGGGGATAATAATGCACTAAGCCTTGACAGTGTACCCATGTAGACTGGGATTAGGATGTGCACATACTGATAAAGGATATCTGCTTATAAAATAACCCCCTTTTAACCCATTTAATTGTTTTGATTTCTGTCATTTCACGCTTTTAGTTAATCTCAAATTGAAGTAAACCTATTTTGAGGTATATTTTTTTAGCATTATTTAATGTTTTTGGAGCAGTTACCAATATGTAAACAAAATTAGGGATGACAGTGGAAGGTTGTGTTTGAATGTAAATTCCTATGGAAAACTAGCAGTGAACAGCAATTACGCATTGAAATCCTCTGAATTCCATCTTTGCAGAGACATGAGCATAACTGGGAAATCTGGGGCCCATTGTTGCGACATGACACTGAATCCAAAGAATTAAAGGACCACAGGAAAGCTTCTTTACGCCGCTCTATCCCCTTCCACCAAGCTGAGCATCTGTCATTAATACCTTTTTTTAAAAACATTCTATCTGTGGGTAACGCTGGCTGTTCACTATTCTCGTTGTAACTAAAGGAAAAGAAAAGTAGCTTCATCCTCATATGGTGCTACAGAGCGAATCCTGAATCCTGCTTTAGAACAGCTTTTCTGCAGATGGCCGTCGCTGGTTTAGCCATTTCATTCCCCTGAGACAATTAGTGTCTGAAAACACCTCTGCCTCTCTGAGCCACTTCATCACTGTTGACTATGACTGTATTTCCATTCTCAGTCAGCTTCTCTCAGGCACGCCGAGTGAGTGTTTGCAGTGAAAAGTATCTCTTCAGCTCTCCGGAGGCCTTCTCTGACTGCAAATTACACCACTGAATGTCTCTTTGTCTTGTCGGTGTGTAACAGGCATATACAGCAAGTAATGCAGCATTTTCAGCAAATTGTAGCCAAGCAGATTGACCAAAAATGATGACTCATGGTGTTCTTTGATGATATTAGCTTCATATCTGTTTCAAATTTTGAACTGCTTTCCACCCCTAAGGAAACTGTCAGGTGGGAAACAGGCCCACCGTAAAACATATTGAGTTTTCTAACTATCCATTTCCATTGACAGCAACACTTAATCTCCACTAACCACTGGCAATAAGATACTTCTGCCAGCCAGTGTCATAACCACAAGCTTCAGTCTGATGTGTTATGGCAGACTCAGTGCCTGTAGTTCCCCGTGAGAACGTCAAGGCCCCTCAAGGGCAGAAAAAATCTGCCTGCATTGAGTGTGAGAAGCTGGGAGACGGTTGTTGTGTACAGTAATGAGATTAATCTTCGGAAACACAGACGTCTGTCATTAAACTTGTACTGAATACTATTCATTTACCCGTGTAACACCCATGAACAGCTACTGGGTGAAATTATTTTTAAATCAGCTGAACATATGTAGGAGAAGATTGACGGTTTTCCATAAAGGTTAATACTTCACATTGTCCTTTTATAGGCAGCTGCAAAACAATTATTTGGAATAAACAAATTGCTGAAACTGACTCATGGTAAGGTTTTATTGTTTGCATGACTGAGCCTCACTTAGCTTTTTAACTTACAGTATTGATAATTATACTACATGTACTGTATGTCTGCTAATGCTGTTTGTTTGGTATAACAGTATGTAAAGGTGTAGTGTACAAAGAATAATGTTCCTGCATGTTTAATTTTACTTTTGTAAGGATGGGAAGTTAGGGATGAGGATAAATGTGTGGCAGGGAACACTTTTACAACAACAATGCAACACAAACCTTCAGAATTTATTACAGTTGCAGTTCATTAATAATCGGGTTAATTAAAGGGGTTATTATTTTAATTATGCATTGTATTCTCCAAAAGCAAGTAATTAAGTTGCAGTATAAGCAGATTGTTATATTGCTTTAGCTTTTTTTGGCGATCTGGTGCTATATAAACAAATCTCAGCTGAAAATAAAAATTATATAATAATACTTATGATCATGAAATACATCAATATTATGAGGCACTATGCCATATTTAATGTAGGCCTACGTGATCCTACGTGAGAAAGAAGGATCATAGAGTCTCAAGCATGATATAATCAGAATTCTAAACATGATAAATTACTTGAAGTTTAAACTTATTTGGCATGTGGAACTGCAAATTGTATATACAATTACCTATACAATATACTGTCTACATAGGCATAACATCATGAGCACCTGTGCAATTTAATACAACCCAATACAGTGGCTTTGCCGTGAATATTATTTTAACATGATTATAATTTATCCATTTTAAGTTTGAAACTGTCAGAAAGGTGATATTTTACTAAGTGTTTCTTATTGAGGTCATACTGGGTGGTGGAATCCAATGGAGTGCATTGTAAGAAGAGGTGGTTCTAATGTTTTGGCCACCATATTTTAAATGATTTATTTATTTATTTATTTTGTCCTTTCAGCTTATCCTGTGAGTTCAGTGTCCCCACAGAGGATTATTTGTCTGCATGTTGATTTGGCACAGTTTTTACGCTCGATGCCCTTCCTGACGCAAACCCTCCCCCAATTTCCCCCAATTGCTTGGACCGGCACTGCCCAGCTGGGGAGGGGAATGGGCTGTTAGAGGTTCAGTGTCTTGCCCAGAGACACTTCGGCATATAGCCAGGGATCGAGCCACTGACGCTGTGGTCGACTGCCTTTACCAACTGAGCTAAAGCCGCCCATATTTAAAATGAATGGGGTGGCCAAAACATTACAACTACCTTCTCTTATAATGATGTATTGGATTGCATTAAATGTACAGCTGGTCATAATGTTTTACCTGATCGGCGTATAAAATAGGAATTTTGCTTGCAAATATGTCCAGTACGTTGAATTTGTGGTTTTGGTTCTTTTATTTTTGCGGTTCGGTGCCGTTTGGAGTGGAACGTGTTCCTTTCCGCGTGTTTTATCTTGAAAGTCACACAGGAAGCCGTCTGATGTGATTCCGGCCGACTTCACAGTCTGGGGGTCCTCTCTCTCCGGTTCTGCAGCAGCTGCTGGTCGTTGGTCATCATGCAGGTGGAATATGCGCAATGTAGCTCAGCGTAGGGACCTGCGAGAAAGACACCAGCCCCCGTCGGTCCACGGCCACCACACACACAGGACACCTCATCAGATCGGTCTGTGTTTAGAGGGACACGTGTTTATTGTAGAGGAGACAATCCGACAAGCCAAATTGGAACATTTTCACTCAGTGATCATCAGTCGTTTGGGGCTTCATCATTTTGAGACACCCTGATGACATAGCTAAAGTGAAATGCAGTTTTTTGGCGTTTATTCTATCTGCTGGAATAACCACACGTCGTTGTGCTTCTGCTCCCCTGGCGCGGTCCAACTCAGCTGGGGTCGCATAGGATGCCATACAACCCTATAGGAAGTGACCCTCGCAACAATTGCCGAGAAACCAAAAGGACGTAATCTCTGTCCCGAGGATTTCTTTCCCCGGTCCGAACTCGCCGGCGCGATGGATGAAGGCAGCGTCAGCGACACCATCCCAGATCTGAAAGACATAGAGGTGAAAATTGGCCGGAAGACCCCCGAGGGTTTGCTCAAGTGGATGCGGGAAGACGCCAAGCTGCCCACCGCGCAGGACACCAGTAAGGAGACGGGGAAGAAGAGCCTGGATGAAAAGATCAGGAAGCTGAAGATAGAGATGGTAGGACTGTCTGTGTGTGTGTGTGTGTGTGTGGGTGGGTGGGTGTCGGACTCACCAAAGTATTGAGCCATCACCCTCCACTATAAGGTTGTGAATTTGAGCCAGCTGTGCTCCGGTGTTGTGAACACTAAAACATTTATCAGCAGATCAGATTATCATGACTCAGGCAGTGTTGAAAACTCTACATAGGTACAGTAGAACACAGTGCAGCTAGTTCTACGGTTCTGTACTAATCAATGAAAACAATATGTCTGATAAATAGCCTTAACATTATTGTTCCTAGTGCAATTCACACGTTTTACATGTAAAGATGTGTTTATTACCAATTACAGTCCACTTTAAACATGGATAGAAAATTTAAATCGGGAGAATGTTTCTATTCCATTCATTTGACCACGTCATTTTATTTCAACCATAAATTGTTAATAAAGAGCTCAGCAGTCAATGCTTGGTTAGTGTAGGGTTTTCTGCTGACAAAGGAAGGACGTAGTCACGTCTGAGGACTGAGGACTATGCAAAGTCACTATTTATGTCAAATATCCAGAAAAGCACGAAGCAGAGAGGTGGAGTGTTTGACATCTTTTCTCTTGCTTCACCATAGCATCACACTTTAGGACCATATACTGTAGTTTTGACCAGAATTCCTTCAATTTTGGTTGGTAAACAGCTGTAACGTGCGATTCAAAGTTAATGGCTTCACTGATCTCTTGTGGTGGTGGCACTGTTTTTAAATGTCTTTACTCGTGTTTCTATATTTGGCATTTCTTTCATTTCTTGTCACTTATCCAAAATACACCAGTACTGCATGTACCTGTGATAAGCTATGAGCAGTAATATCAGCGGTGGGTTTACGGATCGGACTATGCAGATTTGTTTGTCTATGCCTCTTAGAGACTCTCCTTCAAAGAGCTACATGCATGAATTATGATAATATCAGACATGTAAGTTCAGTCATGATTAAAAACAGGCCATCCTTGATTAAAGCTTGACTTAAAGAGTAAGTCAAGCTGCTGCTCATCATGCCAACAGCTGCCTGCAGCTGTGGTTGCTACGAAATGCCTGTAGAAATGTGATGTCTTATTGCTGTCAGGTGATCAGTGTTCACATTAATTTGTTGTTTTAACCGTGTCTTTCTATACATACTGGGACTTTTGGCGGAGATATTTGTCTCATCGTCCCAATGAAATACAGTGTAAAATACACTGTATTTCATAACTGTCCACTTTATTAGGTACTCCTGTACAATCTAATGCTATGAATTCTACTTTTACAATGTTATAATTTCGCAGCTTTGAAGTTGAAACTGTCAGAAAGGCGATAAATCTACTATGCGTTTACACACATTTATTTAGGTCTTAGTGGGGGGGGGGAGTCGTACTTGAGTGCCTTCTATTACAGGACGCTTTCACTCCTATTGAACTTGGTTTGGGTTGTACATGTAAATGAATGCCATTAAACTTCCCTACATTAAAATGTCTCTCTACTTCTAGCTGAAAGACTCCTCCAGATGACATCACTTGGAGGAACCTTCAGTTCAGATTATGTCATCTTGTTGCCCACACAATGGAGTTTGTAATCATGGTCAACCTGCTTTTCCAGAGCTCCTCCTCCTGACTTCATCTGAACTCCTACTGATGCCCCTCCCCCTCCCCCTAACCCATCCCCCTGCCCACTGCCCCCCCCCCTCCCCCCCCAGGGGGATGGGTTAGATGCAGAGAAAGAATTTCATTGTAAAATGTATGGGCAATATGTATATGTGCTCAATGACAATAAAGGTTTTTCTACATAATCTAAAGCCATAGAAAGCAAGTTGAAAATTGTTGAAGTTGCCCTTTTAAGAGGTGGTTCTAATGTTTTGGCCCCCTCCTTCATTTTAAATTGCCAGTAAGTGTAAGTCCGCTATTGTTTTCACATACTAAACAGTCATCATATGTAGATGCTTACGAGCTTGTCCAACCAAAGCTGTGGTTTGCCAGATTTGGGCAGATTATTTCCTGTTGAATAGCCCCTTGCTTTATTTCAGTAAACAAGTTTCTCTCTGTCTTCTGTTTACATGGATCCTACCTCCTCCAAACAGTGGAGGTCTGTAACAATAATAACTCTACCCCACTCTGCAGTCCTTTTGTTCCCCCCCTTCTGTTTTTCATGTATGTCATACATTCCTGTGGCAGATGCAGGCGTTGCACCCTGTGTGTGGTTGTGACACAGAGCACTTGCACGGTCACAACCGACCTCCCGAGACAAAGCGAGCTGTCTTCTGAGAGAGTTGCTCCAAAACACATGGGTTACATCCAAACATCCAAAACACATTATCAACTTTGTCACTTTAGAGAGAAAAGATCGAAACGTTTTACTCCGGGATTGTTGGTTGCTGGCAATTGAGATGCAGTTTAGAAGCGGGACTCTGTGTCCTGTCTCAAAGAGGAGATGGTGCTCTCTCTACTGTAAGTGAACACTTAGTGTAGTAACATTATCAGCTTTTAGAAATGTGGTCTGTAAATACTATGTACAGTAATATGCATCCACACTGCATCAGTCAGTCACTTGGCAGAGACATGTATTTAAAAGACTAGATTGTCCACTGTGAAAGTTTCTTGTTTTTCTTTGTATTCCACAATTGCGTGATCAATATCTTCAGGCCTATTGGTCATACGGTACATTGGACACGTCACCTTTTACTCTGGAATGATTCACTGGTCCTAACAGGGGGCTTGCTAATGACAATAAGGTGCAGTCTTTGAATAAATACGTTATCAAAGAACTTACTCTCGCTCTTTTTCCAGCATACTCAGAGGCTCAAATCAATCCACACTACAATCATGTCTGCTCAGGTGTCCTTCAGCATCCCTGCTGGTAGAGGTGGGGGAAGAGCCTTTTCTGTTGCATTACAAATCCATTTTCAACCACAAATGGCACAGTGGTGACAAACGGGTCCTATTGAAAGCTCATTATGCAAATAAAGTCGTGAATGTGTGGGTTTGCATCCATTCAGAGACATCGTCTCTCCCCATTCTGCCAAAGTCGGACCAGACACAGGCTGGTATTTGGGCTCTAACCTGCCCAAGCTGTCCATTCATTTCATGGCGAGTGATATCATTATTAGGCTCTTCAGATGAGACTGAGAATCCAAGTATAAGTTTGACCAAAGTGTGCAGTTTAGGTTCACTGAGCATCCAAAGAATTTCTATAAATCTGCTGCGAGCAGAAGAACAGACTGATTTGTTAACAGTCATTAATAAGGTCTGGTGGAAAGAACGTGTGTGTGTGTGTGTGCTATAGTGTAAAGGGAGTGCAGAAGCTGAGGTATTAGCATTGCACTGTAATCAGAAATGTACTTAGGAAGATGTGCAGCAACACATGCAGAGTTTCTGCTGAGTGAAACTTACATTTACATGCTCATGCACACACTTAATCGTTCAGTCACTGAATGAGTTTTCTTTTCACACTTTTGCTGAACACCTTGCTATGCTGATAAGCTCATAAAACACACACTGACATCCACGCGTGGGAAATATGTTAAAGGGCAAACTAATATCTGCTTCATTTTCTCACTTTTTTTATTTATGTGCATCAGTTTGTGAGAAAACAGTTTACACCCTTCTGGTCCACAGTCATCTGTTACTCCACTGTATTTAACCAAACAGCACAGTGGTCGTGGGCTGCAGCATCTGTCTACTATAAGATCAAGGATATGCAGCATCCGTGTGGGCCATGATGTCACACTGTCACCACCACTAGTGCGATGTTGTCCTGCTTCTTGTTAGCTGTCAGGAATAATAGGATATTATGGTGCATTTCCAGCATTGAATCAGTCAGAATGTGGATTTCCCTTGTTTTTTTAATTCAACATTTTTTGAAAAGTGAATAAAATTAATATCAAGATTGTTCTAACCGATAAATTTCTTATGATTTAAATGGTCTACTTATTTGGCACGTTTATCTAAAGTGCTTTACAGTGTAGTTTCTGTGTAGCTGTAGCTTTTTCACCCACTAACTCACAAAGCAATGGCATCTCCCACACAAGGGGCTCGCGCTACCCACCAGGAGCATTTTGGGATTCAGTGTCTTTACTAAGGATACTTTGAATCAAAGCACTTCCCCTGTAGTTCATGGACGACTGCTTTATCAAGTGAGCAACCCCTTTATTCAGCAAGGTACACAAGATAATAATGATCAAAACGATACTAACATGTTTACACACTGTATTTTACAACCCCTAAATAAAATCAGAATTGATTTACAACTTTTATTTTATTCCCAATAGAACATAAACAACATATCAGATGTTGAAACTGAGATATTTTAACATTTCATGGAAAATATTAACTCATTTTGAATTTGCTGCCAGCAACACATCTCAAAAAGTTGGAACAGGGTGATGTTTTCTCTAGCATCCCCTCTTCTTTTAACATCTGTCTGTAAACGTCTTGGAAGTGAGGAGACCAGTAGCTGGAGTTTTAGGAGAGGAACTATGTCCCATTCTTGTCTGATGCAGGATTCTAGCTGCTCGACAGTCCTGGGCCTTTGTTGTCTGATTTTTTTTTTGTTTAATGGGGCACAAAAGGTTTTCTATTGGTGAAAGGTCTGGACTGCAGGGAGGCCAGTTCAGCAGCCGGACTCTTCTCCTGTGAAGCCAGTCTGTTGTGATGGATGCAGTATGTGGTTTAGCATTGTCTTGCTGAAATATTCAAGGTCTTCCCT
This sequence comes from Channa argus, assembly GCF_033026475.1. Classification (NCBI taxonomy): domain Eukaryota; kingdom Metazoa; phylum Chordata; class Actinopteri; order Anabantiformes; family Channidae; genus Channa; species Channa argus. The sequence goes on from NC_090204.1 coordinate 18,476,634, forward strand.
GAAGGAGACGATGTCTGGATGGGAGCATATGTTGCTCTAAACCTCTATGTACTTTTCAGCATTGATGGAGCCTTTCCAGATGTGTAGATTCATCTGACCACAGAACAGCACAGAGATTCCTCCTGATTCTTGGAATCTGTTGATGATATTATATAATATAGATGGTGGGATCTTCAAAGTCTTTGCAATTTTACACTGAGGAACATTTTTCTGAAATTGTTTGTTTTTAGATGCAGTTTGTTGCAGATTAGTGAACCTCTTTACATTCGACAGGCTCTGCCTCTCTGAAACGCTCCTTTTATACCCAGTCATGTTACTGACCTGTTGCCAATTAACCTAATTAGTTGTCAAACGTGGATTCGTTTGCTTTGGATTTTTGGCACTTACTTTTCCGGCCTTTTGTTGCCCCTGTTCCAACTTTGAGATGTGTTGCTGCCATCAAATTCAAAATGAGCTAATATTTTCCATGAAATGATACAATGTCAACATCTGATATGTTGGATATGTTCCATTGGGAATTGAATATGAGCTTATGAGATTTGCTAATCACTGCATCATTTTATTTACATTTTACACGTAGTCCCAACCTTTTGGGAATTGGGGTTATTATAATAAAAAAAGCCTTTGATTGACATCTGGCTGAAATGGACTCTATATACTGTGAAGACACTGTCTGAAATTGTTGGCTCAGTAAAGTAATGGTAGAAGACATTTCACGGCACGGTGAGCTGAAGGCCGATAGAAGTTGTTATTAATGATTTTAATGTAACAGTTCCTCTCTGTGGGAGCAGTTTTAAAGCTTCTGTCTTTTGTATTTGTCTCCAGCTTTCTGATGGAAGACATGCTCTCTACTGATCTAAACAGACATTTTGGGATATAGAGGCAGTCATTTAAAACCACAGAAGACTGGCAGCCTGCCACACACACGCGCACATACTCTCTTTCTCTCCCTGTACAGTGCTGCAGCTGAATTTTCTTCATGATCAGCACCTGTATCTAAAGCTTGTGTTATTGCATACAATATGTCCCGGTGTATTTTTTTATTTATTTTTTGACCATGTCTCCTTATCTTTTCCTTGACACTCTCTCTGTCTTCCTCTTTCGGATAAAAGGATGTCAGTGCAAAGTCAGCTTGGAGGGTAGAGCTGAACGGGAGAAAATCAAAGTCTAGTCAATATAATCTTCTCTCTTTCTGGCAGCTGAGTATCTCCTCACAGATAGAGCCACTCTAATTAAATCATTACCAAAAGACCTGAGCTCCTTTATTCCTCGTTCACATTTTGTTTACTTTGCTCTCTCTCTCTGTCTCCCTCTCCCCAATTGAGGCCCATGGGCCAGAGACTCTCGAGTAGCTGTTCATATGTCTCGTTAGAAAGAGCTTAGGTACAAAATAGGAAATTATCACAAAGAGAAGCAAAATGACTAATAAATTATGAAGAGGACTGCATGGCTATAGTCAAAATGATCCAAAATAGACTCAAAATGACCAAAAAACAGACAAAAACTGCCCCCAAAATAGAGAATGAGTCCCCTGTCTTTGCTCCAGGGGCCCATCTTCTCATAATTTACCCTTAGTTATAGCCTGTGGATGTGAAATGGAAATCTAGTGCCACAATTTAAGCTGAAGTGTCAAATCTTTCTATTGGCTGTGTTATAATTTTATGAAATGCTCTATCTTTACTTGATCTTGATTGTATTGTCCTACATAGACAACAGATCTACACGGTGGCCTTCAGAACATGTCTGCTGGTGAGTGCAAAACAGGTGACATTGCATAAGAAAGAGGGGGATAAAGATGACACGGAGACTTAAAAAACCAAAATAATCAGTCAATAAGAATGAGCAGAGGTGAACAGAAACAGATGCCTTTGAATGGAGACCAGAGAGAGTCTGGAAAGAGTTTGATCGGAAGGTGAAACGACAGACAGTGACACCGGGGGTGGTGAGAGGGAGGGAGGAAGGGGGGGAGAGAGTGTTTATCTTGCTGGTAAATGAAGGAACATGTGTGTGCCTGGGCTGTCCCTGCTGGCAGTGATTCAGCAGCCTGTTAGGTAGCTGTGTGACATTGGGAAGCTGTTTTTGCCACATGGGAGAGTCTGCGTCATAGGTCAGCTGTGCACACAGTCTGTTGTCACGTGTCATGACTGACTGACTGTGTGAGGTAAATTAGTTCAGTAATGATTAGGACTGTGTTTATCAGCTTAGAAGTACTGGGTTGATATTTGTGACGTTTTCAGTCCCAGATCAGTTCACCAGATTTTTGAACCCTTTTTTGCATAATGTTTCCTCTTCATTCATATTCAACCCACATGAAAAACATTGTGCTTATGAAAAAACAAAAAAAGACATGTTGGTGTTTAAAAATATTTTCCATTTCTCATAAAGTTATCAGAATTTAGCAATAGCTGTAGCTTCAGTTTGTGTGTCTCGTGTTAGCACCATCTCTGCCAGGAGACAAGGAGGTCCGCGGTCCAGATGCATGAACCAAAAGGCTTTGCCACAATTTCCTCTCTGCAAAAATCCAGATTTTTTCCAGAAAAAATGTGAAGGAAAGTATCCAAGGAAAACAACAAATCTAACTGAAAACCAACTCACTGTGAAGCTGTTGTGGGTTAGTCTAAGTAATTCATTCTAATCCACCTTCAGCTGAAATCCCCCAAAAGTTACCATCTCTTCTTCTTCTCTCCGGTTTTCAGTATCAAGTGTTTTTCCCTAACCCCATAATTTTTTTTATTATGTATATGTTTCTCATTTAATGAATTTATTGTTTAGTTAATGATGTCTTCACCCATTTTCACTGCTCAGTGGTTAAAAAATGAAATTTGATACTTTATTTTTGTAATACTTTTCTTTAGTTTGGTGCAGAATACTGCATAAAAACATGTGATATACTTATGTGCATTGCTTTATGTCAAATAATATGACAAAAAACATTTAGTTGTTTTGGTAACACTTTCATAGGTCTTAATTAATTAATAAAAATAAAAATAAATTGTGTTGACATCCAGATGAAAGAAATAACCGTGCACCCCTAATAATCTTTTTTCTTTTACATCTGATAAAAAATATTTATAAGGTCTTTCCAGGAACCTTCAAAGAGGAATGGAATTTGATATTAATAGATTCATAAAATAAAACACGTCCACTTCGTTTTAAGAAGGATCGTAAACCCAGTGAAATCTTTGCTTTGATGAATATTGTTTGCCATACACTCACAAGCCGTTATGGATGTAAAAGGCAGGAAAATGAGCCTTCCAGAATCCTGTGGATTAGCCAGAAGGTGCTCGGCCTCATGCCTGAGTAGAAAAACTGAAATCTGTTCGCCCGTGTATAGGCGGCACAAAAAAATGAGAAGAGATAAGTCCTAAAGGCCACACAATCCGAGACCTTCGTCCCCTGCTCTCAATCTGAATGCTGTCACAAAGACCCTTCTGGCCCCAGTTTGACCTTTTTCATTTGGCAGGGTCCTTTGTGTAATGAGTATGTCTGACTGCTAACTAACCAATCTGGAAATAAGTAAAGTAAGAAATCCCTTGAGGAGCACATCACACAATGCAAGATACTGGCGGCCTGAATACAAACGAGATGGTTCTTACTATTGACACACAGAATGGCATGTGGACATTTTTATTCTTTGCAAAAGTATGACATTGAACTTGCATGAAGAAAATATTTGCATATGTTTATCTACTGTAGCAATAGAAAGAAATAGCTACGATGCAGATTTCTAGATGGATAACACTCATTTGCTGTTAGCAAGAGCACCACAAGCTACACGGCTAATTCAATGTAAATGATAAAAGGAACTAATCTCAGTACATTTCTGCTTATTTAATTTGATGTACTGATCACTCCAACAGTTCTCACTCAGAAGATCTTACATCAGGATTAACTTCAGGGTCTTACTATGTTCCAGGGTGTATTTTCTGAGGAAAGTAATTCATATTTTGTAAAATGTTTGAAGTGTGTATGTGCACATACACTTCCATCAGAACACTTTGCAGAGTATCTCTTTGGTTGTGCACACTAGCCAATTCTGTTGTAGTATGAAGTAAAATGTATCGTTCCTACCAAAGTAAAACATTGAGGCGTAAAAGCAGCCATGGATTTATGGTTTCTATATACTGAGACAGGAGTGATTCGTTTGCTTCGTTAGCACCGTGCTTCCTCAGCGCTGACGACCACGGGGCTGCTTTCACTGCCACCCTCATTAGGAATTCAGTGTCTGCCAACCCAAAGCCTCAAAACCTCAGTTCTGAGCCCCACCCAGCCCAGACATCAGTGTGCCAGCACACCAATGGGTTCACAATATCTTTCTCACACACACACACACACACACACACACACACACACACACACACACACACACACACACACACACACACACACACACACACACACACACACACACACACACAGTGTCATGATGGTTGTTGTTGGCACATGATAGGATAAAAATATCTGTTTAAATTCTGCTTTATGTCTCCTTTTTTATGCCCTTTATCACAGCTTGTTAGGCCCCGTCTGCTGGTCTAATTTAGTTTAGTGTGACTTTTGTATCATTGGCACCACATAGTCGTCAACACAGCTGATTCCTTTGCTTTCCCTACAAATAAACTCAACTGTAAAAGGTCCAATGTTCTGCTTCATCCCCTGTTCCAGCTGTCTTTTCTGCTTCTTCCTAATGTTGTGTGTGTGATTCCAGAACATTTCAGACACATTTTTCTCAACATTGGGTTTGCACACAGTTCTAATCATCTTTGTATTTTTAGCCCTTTAGATATTTTAACATAAACCAGCTTCCTACACTGGGCCTGATACTAAGAAAGCTAGAAGGAATCTACTGAATTGGAAGAACTGAATGTGCTATGCAGCCTCAGTACTCGCTGTCCTAAATGTAAATAGTAAATAAGTAAATGGTTACAAGCTCAAAAAAAAGTCAACGTACAGATAAATATACGATGCAAAGCGTTTCTCCCGTAGATGCAAGAATTTTGGGTTTTGCTTTGGAAGCATAAATACTGATGCATCTATATGTTCCTTTCCATTTTTTTAGTGACGGGATCATTGGGGTCATAAGGCCCTTATGAGATGAGACGAGCATAAGAGCAAATGAGACGAGCATAAAGAATTTTTTTTTATCGCAATCTATAAAAAGCAAATGAATCTGTGCTGTTATAGGCAGAACTTGCAGTGTGCATATAAACATACAAGCAGAGCTACAGTGGCTGTGGTTGCCCAGTGAGAGACACGCAGAAAGGATATTACCATCATATTAAATACCGAGAGATACTAAATACTTGAGGTTTGAGAAGCACAGAGTGTGGATTTCATCGGGCCAAGCTGTGAACGCTGCAGCTGTATATCACTTCTTGCTCCTGCACTTTACCCCAGACTGCTGCTGATGTCTTCTATTTAGGAATTTTCCATGACCACAAGCATCTTTTCCCCCTTATTCACCGCTCAGCTTTTTCTGCCTCCATCCACACACAGGTTACGTGACGACAGTGTCGGTTGATTAGTCATTACTTTCGACCTATTATCTATAGGTGATGACATCATAAAGAAATAAACATTTGAGTGTAATTTGCACCATACAGGGCATTTAGCAAGACCCCCAAAGACCTTTGAATGAAGATTCATCTCAAATGTGTCTTTCTTTCCACTATCAAACATCTAATGGCCTTTGCTTCACTGTTAGTTCTGGCCATATTTCAGTGTTAACACTTAGCCTAATTCACCACTTAGATCATTCTGCTGTAAATATTCTTCTCTTACCAGTTTGTCCCTCTGTCTGTTTGCTTTTATTTCCATTTTTCCCCCCTCTACCTTTATCTTACTTGTTTCCACATTGGTTGCAGACCTGCCAACTTCTGTTATATGCTGCTTCCAATTATGGTAATCTGCAAAAGGTTTAATAGCATTATAATGGTGTTTGCACTCCTGCCTAGAGCCAAAGCTGACCGCTTAAAATAAACATCTGCAAAGTCCTGGTGGTTTCCCCAGGTCCACTGTGTGTGGTTGTCATATATTTATATATAAAACTTATACTTTTTCTTTCCTATTGCAATTTTCTATCCAAACATTTTTTTTATTGTGCACAATATTCAGCTTCACTGTCTCCATGTAATATCATCCATATTTTCTGTTTTGTTTGTTATTTTAGGCCCACTTGCGCTCTGTGGACGTGAAGATCTTGCAGCAGTTTCTGGCGGTCCATGAGGGCATAGAAGCAGTGAAATGGCTGCTGGAGGAACGCAGCACCCTCACCAGCCATTGCAGCAGCCTTACTAGCAGCCAGTACAGCCTGGGAGAAGGGCCCGACACATCATGGAGAGGCTCGTGGAGCAGTCTGCAGGACCCCAATGACAAGCTGGACAACATCTCCATCGGCAGCTACCTGGACACTCTGGCGGATGACATGGATGAGTATTGTGCCTCCAGCTCAGAGTCAGCCTTCTGCTCCACCACACCATTGGTTTCAGAGGCACCTGCTGGTGGCAGGACAGGAGGAGGCCCCGGGGCCACAGCCACTGGGGGAGGGGTGAGGTCTGGCAGTGGAGCTGGAGCTGGAAGTGGGATTCGGGCTGGGGTAAATGAAAACGGAGTTGGCACTGGGAAGGGGACAGATGTGAAACATGGAGCAGGACCTGGGGTTACCAGTGCTGTCACAGGGACTGGAATGGGATGTACTGGGAAGGTGAAACCAGCAGCTCCTATCAACTCTTCTCAACCTAAGTCTGAGATCCTCAAGCAAGACGCTCCCATCTGGACAGAGCCCGTGGAGACGCGTAAGGAAAGCCCCGTTTCTAAGGACAAAACCCAGACACCGTCTATTAAGGCTAACGGTGTTCTGGAGAAACCAACCACACAAATGGGCAGCCCAGTCCGCCCCAGCCTCACAGAGAAACTGGGAACCAGCCAGAGCCCGAAGCTTAAAGCTTACAAAAACGGAAAGATCGACATGGATACTTGCAAAATGAACGGCAAAATGCATCTTGAGTACGATGCACACTGGCGTTGGGTACAGTCACAAGAAGATGTAACATTTTTGTAAGAAGGTCAATAACAGAGGGTAATTTCACAGCTGTTGAACACCTCCTCTGTAACAGATCACTGACGATGAGGAAGACGTTTGAACTGCTGTTGTGAAATCCACATGGGGACACTGTCTTTGTTGAAAGACAAAGAATAACATTTCTGTTCATTTGTTTCCTCCTGTGACTGCACTAACTTGCTATAAACCGTTGATGTCAGTATTAAGGTGGATGCACATGACAGGATTTTGACCACATGTAGCCAAACGAGGCTACTTCACAAGTACTAGGAAAAAAAAAAAACTAGTTCAAAATCCTGTGGCAGTTTTTCTCAGGGTCTTTCTTGGCATTCCCTGATTTAATTTAATTTTTTTCCCCTTAGAAAAAAAGCACAGTGAGATCACCTTCCAGAGAGCTGAAACATGTCGTAAACAGTAATAAGCAACTACAATGTTAAAGACGGGTGGTGTAATTCCACTACAATCCTGTCATATTCAACAACAGCTTTGGAACCAGGCTTAGTTACTTCATATATATGTCGCATACAACACTGGTTCTCAACTTTTTTCACCCCGTTTTGCGGTTTGGCCACTGATAAACCCAAACAATTGTGATTTCTCAGTACTTACTTACTGCGGCCACAAACGCTAAAGCCAGACGATGAATGTGTCCTCCTGGATGATTTCCCGTGAACTCTTTTGATGATGAAAGGATAGAAAAAGGAAACAATTTGCTCAATTTGTTTCAATCATCTTGACCCTGTTGTAATTGTCACCACTTCCACTTAAAAATAGAACTAATGAAACCTTTTAGGGTCACAGTTCCCCTTTCACATACTTTAAACCTCTCATTAAATTACAAATTATATATTAAATAGACCCTTATTTTTGGACAATGCCTGGAAATATAATGTATAGACCCTTATTTTTGAACAATATAACAAAAACATAGATGTTATTTAATAACAGAGTGATATATCGTCTTATGCTAAAATCTGGGTACACTTCTGCCAAGACACTACCCTCAACAAAGTAGAGAAACACAGAAAACTTTACAATGAGGTCAGTAAAAGTTCCTGTTAATGAAAATCAATGTACCCTCTGTCAGTGTTTGTGTATTTGTGGCACAAAAGAAACCAACTGCAATTTTGTCTAGTCACTGAATCACAATACAGCTACTCTGTGCATCAGGTACTAGTTGTGACTGGTTGTAGACAATTCCTGATTATGGCTGATTTGTTTTTTGACAGTTATGATGAACTGTGTTAGTTTTCAAAAGCAGATGTTGTGCCTGATTAGTGTAAACCTTAACTACATATGCCTGTAATAACCCTCTTGAGATGACTGCACTGTTGTTATGATAATCAGTTTTGGGTTTTTTTCACATATTTTATTATTTTTGGCCTACGCTTGTGTGTACAAATAGCTACACCAACAGTCTGTGTGCTCTTGAGTGTCAAGTGGTAAATATTGTAATGCAGGCTGGATGGATATTGCATGCTCTGTGCTGAGAGCTGCATTGGCTGCGTTGTGAGAAATGCGTCGGCAAACCAAACACAATCAGAGAAGAAAAGCAATATTGCTCAAAGCCTTTCTGCCGGCCTTCATAAGCAGCCTCAACAAATAAAAACTAATAATATTGTCTGTTTTTTTTTTTTTTTTTAGGAGTTGCCAAGACTACTGACGGGGAGAGAGTGTGTGTGTGTGTTTGTGTGTGTGTGAGTGAGAGAGACAGATATCAACCACCTGCCTGAGCACAGCTGGCCTATCAGGTTTGGATAAGAATAGTTCCAAAGGTTTTCAAGTGTTTTCAGCTTATTCATGACTGCGTTGCGACACCTCCTACCACTCTGCTGTTAATGTCGCAGTGCTAATGTAACACATTCGATCAACACAGGGGAACACATTACATAATCAATACATAACTCTTTATGCTACAATAAAAGGTTTGGAAAAGGTCTTTGGAAAACGCTTGGCTAACCTTTTCTCCTACTTTTTAACATACCCACACACACACACACACAGCATGTATCTCTGTTTATAGCTCTTTATTTCCAATTTCATCTCTATTTTCGGCTACAATAAGCATTGTAGCATTTCCATTTGTTTGAGCTGCGGAAGTGTTTCCTCTCGCTTCATCCTGCCTTTTTTCATCGTTCTTTCCACCAACGTGCTGGTTTGATGGAAATGTTCAGTCTGTGCCAACACACACACAAAAAAAATGCCTTCATGCCGGAGACGGCAGCACCACAGAAACAGACTAGTCCTACAAACAAAAAGGAAAATTGAAGGAAAACTGGACCCCAGACTTTTGAATAAATTGGAACAATTTGAAAAACCCTGTCTTACCCCACTAAATCTAAAGAAAACTTCCAGCCCCCTCTGGATAAGTGTTTCAGCCATGGCATACAAGCTAGCCACACTTTAGACATGAAGTAATCTGAAGCCTGCTCCTGTTTTTAACATATGTCTTGGCTGTAAAGTATTTTTACATGCCAAAGAGGGAGTCTACTGCTAGTTTATGGATTTCTTTTTCTAAATTTGCAAAACCATATGGAAAAAAACTGCATACAAAGCAGCACAAAGCTGCAAGGAACAGCCCTGTTAAACACATTAGATCCAGCTATAGTGTATCTTTCTAAAGATATACTGAGGCCCAATGAACTATCCTTGGGTACAGTGATTTTACAGGTCATGTTCCGTCTGAAACAGGAAAGTGAACTTTTTTTTTTAACCATTCCCTAGCAGGAATTTACTGATTGCTGACAGTCAAGGCTCCAGGAGGAATCGTGGCCTGTTTGTAAATATAACCACAGAGAAATTATCTTTTAGCGAGCTCAAACAAAAGTCCCTCCTTCTCTATCTCCAGAATTTGTTTGACAAGATACAGAGATAAACTACCCAGCAGGCTCGCTCCTTTCTGTTCTGTCCTTTTATGAGGTCCGGGATTTATCAGATGCCCAGGAAGCGATGAGTGTTTGCCTTGGCTTGAGGTGCCAGGCGCCCTCCAGCTATTCTGGGCACAAGACAAGCAGGATGATAACAAACGAGTGGTTATCCACATTGTTGCCATGACAATGAGACCGACCAGGCTTCAGCTCTAGAGGCTACATAAAACAGGGTTCACTGCAGTGCCGGTGTGATGGCAGGCGAGATGAAATGAAACTGGTAACTCGCGATGCATTTGAACGTCCGTCAGAACACTGAGTGGTAAAGTGGATGGATGCTGATCACATTTTCAGATGCCTTTTTTTTCTAGAAACACATCCTCTGAGAAAAGTCTTAAGTTGTAACTAATGGCTTTATTTATGATTAAAATAGCTTCACGGATCAGCTAACAATGAATTTTACGTTACCAGGCTTTCAAACATTTATTTGGTTGGTTATGTAATTGTTTTACCTGTTAACTGTACAGACAGTTCTATTACAGGACAGGCACAAAACCATCATTTTTTTTAATAACATCTTAAACCGAAATTTGTCTCAATTAATGATCAACAAAGTCTTAGTAAACTAGTTACTAGTGCCTTGTTTTGTTCACTTTTCCCCTAAAGCTGATTGTATCAGCTATAGTATTAGATGCAAATGTTATTGAACTGCTGCACAAAGCATTAAATCAGGATCTATATTACTTGAAAATGTTAAAAATATTTTTTTATAAAACACATTTTTACTCCTAGCAATATTTATTTTGTTAAATATCAACACAGAATGAAATCAGATATTGTATCACTGTTTGTCCTCAGTTAACCAGGCACATCTTTCTTATCCAAAACTGTAAATGTGTCTTCTCAAAAGACTCATGTCTTTTAAAATGTCACTGTCATTTCATGAGGAAACGATGAATTTTAAATCCCCTGTGCCAACAAAGAGGCAGCGTTGTACTTTTCTGATGTAAGATTTGGAAAGAGTTTTAGGCAAGTGAGCAGCAAAAGTAACAACCCAAAGTAAACGCAAGCCAATCGTTCAGCGTCTGGTTGTTAAGATCACGATTATGTTTTTACTATTAGAAATAATGACCATGATTTAAGTCAGCATTTTAGGGCAGGTTTCTTTCCCGCTGTAGAACACTAAGTCAGTCATACACAGACTCCATTTGTCAAACCCATTTGATTTCCAGTTCTCACACTCCTTTACTTCTTTGTTCAGCATTAGTGTGCAGCTCAGTCCCCCTCTCTGTCATCCACCTGAAATGCCATTGCGAGTCTTTTGCCTGCCGCTTTTGTCCATTTTTGAAAGCTACAAAACCAGACTTTGTCTCCATGTAGGCAGAGTAGGGGGATAAACAGCATAGCACACAGCTTGCAGCCAACAGGAAGCTTCCACTGCCGGTGTCCTGCTGTTTTCTTCTGTCCTCCTCTACATACAAACATACACAAGCACAATTTATCCCAGGGCGGACGTGGGTCCCTAGGTACCTGACACCTCCTCAAAGCAAGCCATTAGGCGTTTTCTTTTCTTCAATCTTGTTTATTTTGTGTCCCTGTGAATGCCTGCATGCTTTTCAAACATCAGACTGCTCAAAGAAATGGAAGTGATTTGGAATAACCCCTATTGAGTTCACACTGGCCGCTGAACAGTGTCCAAACCTTAAATAGGCAACAGAAAGCTAAAAGAATTGGCACAAAAAAAACAAAAACAAAAAAACATTTAGGCTGACTGCAGCTCAATGGATCAGTCGGATCTGTCTTTTGCTTGAGTGACTGGTGATATTTTTTATTTCTGTGGTACGATGCATTATTTCATGATGCAACAAGAAAGTGTTTTCAGTTTTCTTTGTAAAGTGAAAAATGTTCAACAAATAACTGATCATTGATGTTGAGAATTGTATTATGCAGCATATAAATTATACAACCTTATCCAATGATTAAAGACATTTTAAATGTTTTTGCTCCTGTTTTTATTCCCTCATTAAATATTGAGGCTGTGGGTTATGGTAATGCTATTCCTATTTAAACCCTCCTGATCAGCAGCTACTCCCCCCCCCCAACTCCTCTCTCCTGACCTCTCGATGTAAATGTAAATGATGGAGTGCTTTCAGTAAAGCTTTTATAGATCAATACTTGGCTAAGACCTTCTGCAAAGGTTCATCAATGCAGATGCATTAGCACTCAGAACTCAATGTCAATTTTCCAAAACAACTTCAAAGATGCTACAGGAGGCATAACTGTCATTCTAAGAGCAGATAACTGCATGAAGGTATTGGAAGTGATTAAAATGGATGCTGAAAGACTACAATGCACACTTTAAATGTGTCTTCATCCAGGACAGTGGCCTAGTGGTTTGACTGAATTCTGCTGGTTTGGTTCCTTCCCTCGTGTGTGCAGCACGGTGGTGGAGTGGTTAGCACTGCTGCCTCAAAGCTACAAGATTTGATTCTTGCCCTGCCGTGGCCTTTTCTAACGTATGCCACTTTGTGTGTTCTTCCTGTGCTTGTGTGGGATTCCTCTGCGTACTCCAGTCCCACAGTCCAAAGACATGCAGGTTAGGTTAATTGGTGGATAACTTTAAATTGTCCATACGTGTTGTCTGTCTGTGTCGGTCTCTCTGTGTTGGCCCTGAGATGGACTGATGACCTATCCAGGGTGTACTCTCCCTCTCGCCCTAGGACAGCTGGGACAGGCTCCAGCCCTTTTCAACCCGGCACAATATAAGTGTTTACAGATAATGAATAGCTGGATGGATGCTCTTTGCGTTCACATTGAGATATTTTAGAGTTTCTGTCAGTGCCTGATTTTATATCCAATCTGCTCCATGTGTCAAATCCGCTTGAACAGAAGGTGTCATCATGTCTGTTAGATATTTAAATTCATTGCACAGCACAAAAATACGCCTGTAAACTGATGTTCAATGTTTTTAGTGTAGTGTGTAACAGCAGTTTTAACAATTTTAGTAATGTGACCAAAAAATAAGAAATATGAACCAATATTTGTGTTGAGTCTGTTTGTTGTTAGTCATGGGGATTGTGATTCACAATTGATCATAATCTGGTTGGTTCAAAAAATTTGGGTGATGCGTGGGTGAAAAGGTGGTAATGTAAGAGGACGGTTGTGATGATGCCCTGTGGGTGTGTGAGAGCAACACTCCAGCTGTCGAGGCTAAATGCTGATTACTGAGGAGTGGACACTGGTTTGTCTAGATCAGTGGTTTCCAGCCCTGCTCCTCAAGGCCCCCTGCCTTGTTTGTGTCCAACTTTCCCTGCCCTACCTATTGCTTATTACCTGGATCAGGTGTGTCGCGTCAATTAGAAGTTGTAAGAAAGTATGAAATATACGTGAGTTCAAATATCAAATAGCATTATGTTAAAAATATTAAAAAAATTATGTCGGTAACAAAAATTTAAAAAATGCATGAAAATAAATGAACACACGTTCGGGAGTTTCCACATTACCACAAAAATGACGGGCTTTCCGGAACCTTTTCGGAGACTGTTTGACATTGTATGACTTTGTAGAGTTGATGACTGCTGTGTCTTGATACTCGCTGGAGTAAAGTGTCTGCCATTGATTTTCACTGTCCAGAGACAGCGGTTTTGTCTGGTAAAGCAAAGCTCTGTTAATTGGCACAGGCTGAGTGTTTGTGGCTGGTGTTGATGCCTGTGTCAGCAAACTTTCATTTACAAGCAACAACCACAAAAACTCCTCAGACCCGCCGGTGCTAAGCAGACGGTAGAGCAGCACTTTTTAATTGCGCAGTTAATCGAGCGGTTATGTAAATGCCTCTGCTTCAACCTGAGTTTCAGTCAAAACCCTGACAGGGTATTTTCATTTCCACTTGAGAATGTATTTTCCACCGTGGTTGACAAGTGTGTGGCATGCAAACAATGTGGGGAGGCTGTAAAAGGACAGTGAAACAGTGGGAAGGAGGAAGGTTTCCTGCTTACAAGGCAGGGTGGAGGACTCCGGAGAGGCAGAGCACACTGGGATTGTTGGTGTTGGTAAGTTTGATAAAAAATCAATCTGCTCATACAAAAAAATGTTTAGATGATAACACACAATAGAGCTCATGAATCAACAATATAGAAGAGTGCAGTTATCTAATCCATCATGGAATGAGTTGGAAAGGAATGGAAAATGTTCTCCCCACCCTCATTTGGTGATTGTTTTGAGTGGTTTTAATCAAATTGTACAAATGTTGTTGTTGTGTTTGTTATTGGTCATATTGTGTGTTTTTACCCGTTTATTTCTGACATGAAAGTTTTTGGGACACTTTATGTCATCATGTGTCTATTTTTGTCTTTATTTTGTGTCTATTTGTACTAGTTTAATTTTTGGTCATTTTTTTGGTCATTTTTTTCAGGGGGAGGGGGGTTATTTGTTGGTTATTTGGTTATGTTGTGTGTATTTTTGGAGATCTCATTGTCAATTTTTTTTCATTTTCTGTATGTTTTTAAACGTGTCTGTTTCGTCTGTTTTAGTTATAGGCGAATATTGAATATTGAATCTATTTGGTCATTTAGGTGTCATACTGCATATGAGCCATCATTTTAGACGATCTGACCCATGGGCCCCCTGACCTTTTCTGACCTTAGGCTTGTGCCCGCAAGGGCCTTTCAATAATCCAGCCATACTAATAGTGAATTGTGAAGCTGTCTCTCACACACACACACACACACACACACAAACAGACACACATACTGATTAGGCTTTGAATCAAAGCAGATCCAGTGAAAATACATTTGCCTATCGCTATCTTGCCATTCTGTTGCCCATTCAATCCGGTTAGGAATAATGGTTATAATGAGCCACAGTCTTCAGCCACACACTACCACTAATCTCCTCAAGTATCCCTCAATTTCATGACAGCAACCATTCAAAATAGTTTGAGTCTGCCAAAACTGGAGAGAAAAACACCACAGGCCTCCTTTGCTTTAGCCTCATCGTGGTGTTAAGAGGAAACCACAAATCACGACCTTGTTTGCCTCAAAAGAGTCATCTTTGCAATAAAAATCACCACGGTGGGGACAAGTAGAAATGTTTCTAAACAAGTAAAAAAAATATTTATAGGAGAGAAAAAAAATATTAATTAATTATATTTTATCATGTAAAATCAATGGCCACTTCATTAGGTACACCTGAACAGTCTAATACAACAGCTCTGCCATGAATTTTACTTTTACAGTGTTATAATTACAAAGTTTTTAAGTTGAACTGTCAGAAAGCTGATAATGCTATGTGTTTGTTGTTGAGTGGGTAGTGGAGTCACACTAGAGCGCATTATTATATTTGGTGGTCCTAATGTTTTGACTTCCGTATTTATAATGTGGCCAAAATATTGTAACTAGATAATGGATTGTGAAAGAAAAAGCACATTTATCACGTGGAAACTGGAAAAAGGTAAGTTGAACAGTGAATCACACTGTAGTTTTCAGTTCACAGCTCAGTCTTGAGTGGATAAAGAAGCCTGGCCAAAAACAAAAAACAAAAAGAAAAAGCATATGAGCTCATGAAGTCGATCTTTATTGACGCAAATAAAATACAATTTGTTGTGGATTTTGTGAGCATCCATCCAGGAAATCCAGATTTTAGCTTCCCTCTTGGTCTGTCTAAGTCTTCAGCAGACACGAGGAAAATCTGACATGACTACAGTTATGGTGTGGGGAATACTATACTGTAGCACGGGGGGAATAAATGAGACATAATTCCTAGATTATGACTGAAACCATAGAGTGTGACACAGAATGGAATTTATGCATCTCGCTCTTTTTATCCACAAATCTACAGTAAGTGATTTCTCATCAATAACACGTTCTTTGATGTAACGGTCTGAAATCACTTTAAAGCTCCCTGCACGTACTGACACAGATCACAACCATCAAACACACAACAAAAAAACATTACAGGTTCAGAAATCACACTTTGCACGTTAAACCAGAACTAAAGGTCACAACAGGCCACGGTGAACTAGTCAAGACCTGCATACTGAAAACCAAACTAAGTGTAGGGGCACAGTCAGCATTTATTACAGCCAGGTACACTTACACAACAGTACTTCAACATGAGCCTTTTTTTGTGCTCTCAATAACTCACAATCCCATGAAGCAGCCTCAGGTGCAAGAAAACATGAGGTCATCTGGGTAAGTCAGTTTAGTAGATTCAGCTGTCTTTACCTTCACCTTTGTTGTTTTGGATTTTTAGCGTCCTAAGACCCTAAGTCCACCCGCCAGGTAATAATGTTGAGTTTGTTAAAATTCTTTTAGGGAGAGGTTGATTCAGCTTTGGGAGATGTAGATAGTCTAAGCCCCATTTGATGAAATAAAAAACACCTGGATTTATTGCAGGGTTCTTGTGTTCTACTGCATTAGTTTAGCTAGTGGAGCCTGGTGATGGAGTGGTTAGACCTGCCGCCTAACAGCTAGCTTGTGTAATATTTGACTAACTAAGACTAAGTCTTAGAACTTAAACTTTTCGAAAATAACGCTGAATCCAGTCATCATCATAAATTACTGTACTTCACAAATTTATACAACAGTGTTATTTATTGCATCAAGTATTGTGAGGTTTTTTATTAAGGTTAATTCAGACTAATTGTGTGATCAGTCTTTTTCCACATTTTTATTTCACACTCTGTTCTTTTTTGCTAGAGCTTTGTGGTGTTTTTTTTTAATTGTCCCTTCCTCTCCCTCACATTAAGAACTACTGGAATCCGCTGACAGTTTCTTAGGACGTTCCCAGACTGTGGAATGTGCATGGCCATCCCACGAGCTGGTTGCTACTGTTCAGTGTTTTTACTCCAGAGGTCCCTGGGCTCCATGGGACTCTGAGGGAAACAAACACAGGGGCAGAACTAGGCCACGGTGTTCCCACTAAGTGACGTAATCCAGCGAGGGTCAAGGTCAGCAGAAGCCCGGCTTTTGGGGAATTGTTGGATGTTTCCAGTGGCTACAGAAATGTGGTAAAGCTAAGTCTCAATGAACCCATCTGGTTTGTGTTAGCAGCAATGAGTGCAAATATGTGTGCATGTGTTAGTTTCTCACAAGATACCCAGTCACAGTGTACCCAGTGCAGGGTGGGTGACACTGAGGCTTGTGTTCACTGTGTACAGACTGAATCCTCTGGTTTGTAAAATCAAACTGTATCCGTGTGTCCAGGCAGCAAACTGTACGATACATAAGACACTGGACCAAAACAAGGAGAACAGATTCAGATACCTCACCCCAAGGTTATACCACTTCCAGTTTGTTTGAAGACCGAATGAAGTATTGATCATTTAATCCCCGGCCACAGAGTCAAGGCTCTGGGATTCTTATTCCTCTTAAAGCCTTTTTAGTCAGTCAATATTACTATTGGGTCCCCAGACTGTCAGATGAAACGGGCCTGTTCAAGAATATGTCTTGAGCAGGCATGTGAATGATTATCAAAGCTAAACGTTCCTAAGTGTTGGTTCTTTTTATTGAATACCAAATCTCAGGTAGAATTCCAAGCCATGGACCTTTTTCTGTCTAAACCAACACACACACACACACACACACACACACACACACACACACACACACACACACAGACAGAGAGCATGTAGTACAGTCAGTCATGACTTCAGTGAAATTTCTTTTGCATGGCTGTACAGGCCTCCAGAGAGCAGTACAGCGATGATGAGGTTTCCAGTAATGCATTACAGCATATGTGAACGGCACCATAAAGACATGCTCTTCTGTACTGCTGACACAGCTTATGAAAATGTCTCACACCCACATATGCACATAAATGTACCTTCTCATCCACTTATACAGACATGTGGTGCCTCTTTTGTGCACACATTGTAAATAACAAATGGATCCACATCTGCACTTAACTGTATTCCACTCTGTCCTGTGTCTTGCTGTGAGCATTCAAGTCAGTGAGTAAAATGAACTGTAAAAAATCTCACAATGTGTATTCGTTTAAATTGAAAGCAGGCCATCAACCAAACCTGGCTTTAAACACATCTGGTTGTCCAAAGGTCAAAGGATTACTGAGAAGGGTCCACAACATGAGGAACAGGCTCACCGAAGCCTGGGCTGTTGCTTTGCTTCATGCTTGCTGTGGATTCCAAACCAATTAGGCCTTAATTGAGTGTCAGTGAAATCAGCGGAACATTCAGCCGAGCTTCTTTCACCCTATTAGCAAGAGACAAACATGCTTTGTGACCGACCGATGGAGAGGCATTTCAATCCTCTGACCCACTTAAAGCAGATGATGCAGGGCAATGGGATCTGCCCCAGGTCACTTTCAAAGACTCCGATTCAGTGTTTTTTTCAAAGTGAACAAATGGGTGCAATGCAAATGACAGGGTTAATAATTTTTGGTTGACCATCACTTTGTGCTGTCTAACGAAAACCTATGTTGGGCAATGGTTCTTTTCTCTTCTGCGATAATGGGTCAGGATGAGCTCTTTAATGGCATCTTTCAGTTCTAACAGAGTGGAAGTTTGTCACCATCAAGCTCCAGTGACCTAGTTCCTTGGTTTCCAGTCAACAAAACACATCAACGGTGAAAAGGTTGAGCGGGGTTTTTGTTGGACTGAACATGCTGGTTGCTGGATTTATTTGGTGAGAGAGAGCGCACACCTTCAAAACCACATTCCATACTCCATTCCAAATGAGGTTACTTCAATGATATTGGCAACATTATTTTATCAGACTTTTGCAAAATTCCACCAGAACCACTGCAGCTATACTAAATCTCTCTTGTCAAGAAATAGTTCATATAATTTGCTATCCACATAGAAAATGAAATGAAATGAATGATTTAAATGCGTATTAGCATTTTGCAAAACAATGGAAAATGCTGTCCTGTTGGATTTTATCGAAGCTACTAAATGACAGATGGTTAATAAACCAACACCTAGACCTGATCCAGGACTGTCATACTTTTTCAAAGTCTTGCTTTGCTATTTCCTGGAAAAGGCACAATATTCCTTACAGAATCAATGATTGTATAAAATGATAGTATAAAAACATGATACTGTAGATAGGCAATCTTCTTCACAGGTTCCTGGATCAGGCTTCTATAACAACCTGATGAAAGCAGTGTAGCTCTAAAGTCCAAAATTCTTGTGTTGAAACAAAACATTCACAGGTGCTTGATAAGCCAAATTGTGCTACATGCATCATATATTTTCAGCCCTGTCCGAGAGAAACGGGGTGAGAGCTCAATATGCATATCTTCCCAAAACCTCTCAGAAAGGGCCCCAAGAGAGGGTCCCAGGGGGTCAACATTTCTTTCCTGCCCTTTAGGCTCCCTCACTCTCTTTGCTCTCTTCAACCTGCTGCTTTAGATATGTTCACCACATTTGTTTTTACTAGTTCCTTTCGCTACAACCCTGTTTCCATCCAGTTCTCTTCTACTCGCTGTCTTCGCCTTTGTCTCCCTTCTCTTCATGAATGTTCATGACATCGATTTCCCTGCTGCAGCTGAGCTAAGATTACAGATTACAGGGAGTGAGAGGCTTTGCATTCCCAGAGAGCCCAAATGTATCCAAGTAACTGTGGTGCCTGGCAACTCAACCAAGTTTTTCTTTTACCCTGTTTACTAAAAGACGGACGACAGCAAATGGAGCGTGCACATGTGGTTCAACACAAGCAAAAGGCAGATTTTTCTCATTTTCACTGTGGTTGCGGAGTTTAGTCGTGAACGTGCCACAATCTGACCTTTACCAAAGATGCCTTTTAAAGCCAACTTGAATAAACATGAGCAGCTTCATGACTGCTGCACAAATGAATGCCAGGTTATCAGTGAGGGATTTACGATGTCAAGCTTCTAAATCTTTTCCCCGATTCACATTAACATAGTTGATGGGAACAGCCAGAGCCAAGTCAGCACACAAACACACACACACACACACACACACACACACACACACACACACACACACACACACACACCAATTATTAGTATATTGACCCATTACGTAGAAATTAGGTAGAAAAGTAATAGCAATATTTGGATAATTGATCAAGATTTCAACTGGGAGAATTTGCTTTTTTGCTTTACATTCTACCAAATGTACCAAAATTAGTGGTGTTGGGCTGTTGGCCTTGAGAAAATAATTGTGTTGGGCACTTTTGGCGAATTATTATGTGAATTTGTAGAACCTAAGGAGGAGATTTTCCACCCCACTTTGCAAATCCCCTCTGCTGTTTTGGGGTCTTTGAGCATGTTGTGATTCATGGTCCACTTCCAGCAAAAGGATTAGAAGGTGATTGATTTGATTTTATTGAGTACTGTTTCAAGCCACTGGTTTTGATAGTGCAGTGTGTAAGATATTGTGGGCATCTAGTGATGAAGTTCCTAATTTTTATTAATAAATCCCTGTAAAAACCACCACTTAATATGTAAAACAACCAACTAAGTGCACATTAACATGCTGAGCACCAATAGCAGGAAGACAACTTTACTGAGGAGCTTCCATAAATGTATAAATATATCTACACTGCATCAAAACAGGAAGTTACTTTTACATTCGCTCATTTCTTAGGAATGAATAGAAAACAGTGGACACTTGGAACAGTAAAAAAAAAAAAAACCCACATCCTCTTTTTCCACATCCCAGCTCTGCAGCTCAGGTGATTCATTTAATTCCAGATGAGCATCCAGAGATCAAATAGGACACCGTAGCTTTGAAGCTTTCGCAATAAGTTGCTGAAGGTAACAGATATTTTCTGGAAGGTGAAGAAAGCGTCTGTGAAAATATTTGCGCAGGAGAAAAACCATCAGATGCTTTAATCATCTGGACAATCTTTTTTTTTTTTTTCTGTTTGTTTAAAATGTTTGATCTGCCCAGAATGTTAGCCAGCCCTTGCCCAGTATCAGCTGGGATTGGCTCCAGTGACCTTACAGGATATATGAATATATGAGATTGTATTTTTAAAATTGCCCTCATTTTTTCAACAGCTGTTGTGCATTCATACAAACAAAGTATGTTTGATCTTGAAGTTGAGATGTTCCCACAGCCTAATGTGGTTCATTAAAGGTTACAGAACAGCTTTTCTCAAGATAACATCACAAATCAACACAAAGAAAAAAAATCTGTGTGAAAAATGAGTTTGTGAGAACATTCACTTATTAGAATTTTTAAAGCTGCTACAGTACAAGTCTCTCTGGGTCATGACAAAGTTAATGGCTCTGAACAAAATAATTTGTGCCAGGAATCCTGTCATGGAAGCCTGTGAGATTTTTCTCGGTGACTAGATGTGAAGCATCGTCATTAAGGATAGGCTCATGAAGATAAGAGATGGGGAACAAGGAACTCTTTGGATAAGGCCTCTGGACATCGTGAGGCAGATGTGGGTTCTGACTTAGTACATCTGAAAAAATGGCCAGTATTGCAATGACATTCAAAGAACGCGGTGACGTCAGGATTGTCAACGGAAGGATGTGACAGCGTGAGAAACAGGAAGCGAAGGGGAGAAATGGAGCAGCAGTTAACTATAGCCTGCATTTACCCGCAGAGGAATCACAAAAATGTTTAGTTCCTCGCTGGCAGTGTGCCGTTCACCTCTCCAGATGTTTAGATTGAACTTGAGCTTAACTCGTCACAGCTGGGAGCCCAGCAGAGCACTAAAGAGTTTGCATAGTTGCAGCCTTTTGCCTGCAGGCCGCTTTCCCGTGTCTGAGTCTGCTTTGCTGGTTAGGAACAGTCCGTGAAGTCTCCCGGGTCACTCGACTCAACATGGCATCACTCTGATAGCTTTGTTTTGATCTGTGGCTCTTTTTAATTATGCGCAGAACCTTCCAGCACCCTAATTGGATTCATTTCTCGCCTATGACTTTCACACAGGGATCTCTATCGCCAACCTTACAGCAGCAATTCATAAAAACAATAAACACAATGATGAGCTTCACAATGTTGAGGATTATGACCACTAACATGCTGTAATCCCCCACCCCATCCCTGATGGGATTTCTCATTTACCATATTTGAACCTAGCATGGCATCAAGCCTCAGTGCTTTCGAGCTTCTGTGCCAAAGGCAGCACCACTCTGCACCATCATGTCCTTCTATGGCAAATACAAGAGACAAAACAGAGAGGTCCTTTAAGGACGCAGCTTCCCTGACAGCACTGAAATAACCAGCTCACTAAGCTCCATCTGTGCTGCTTTTCTGTCTCTGTGTAGCTGCACAGTGCAAATACAAACTGCTACACCTGTCTGTATCTGCATGTCCACTTTCCTATCTGAACCACATCACAACTCAAATATTGATGTGCACTTTTAGGGTTCACTAAACATTTTATCTACCCAGGAGAGGGAGGAGTGTTTTACTTAGATAATTAGATTTTGTCCTTCATGGGCTATTTACACGTTCTGACATCAATGCATCAGATAATTCACAAATACTGTGAACTGAGCTCATCACTTAATCAGATACTCAAATCTTAAATGGTGATGATTGTGATACTGCAATAAAAATTAAAGTCCATCAACGATACATCATTGACACAAGGCCATTACTTTAATGTAACAGTGACCTCTAGGGGTATTTAAGTGGTCATTACAGCGCAAACCACAATAACTGAGAATTCGTTAAAGAACTGCTGAACCTGGAACTGCAGCAAAACCAGTTTTTTAAAAAAGGAAATCACATGTGTACAGTATGATGTTATGATAGGATACAAAAAAAGAGTAATCATTCGTACATTTGATACATGACTAAATGTTCCTTAACTTATGTGTACCTGGAGCCTGATGTCATTCTCATGTGTTCACTTCCTTAAATGAACTCAAATGCAGTTGAACAAATAAAGGTTTAAATATTCAAAACACACTGCAGAAACTCAAGCGTAGAGAAACAGGAGTATTTTGCATTTTCATGAAAAGACTTTCTAGCTTACATGGGCTGTTCAGCACATCTAAAACAGCAAGTTTCAGACTGGCCTCCACAGATCTTCATCAGGGTTTAAATGACAAATGAGAAAACACTTGTAGATTTATTCAAGGCTGGCTCCCAATCAGTTAATTTGTGACAGCAGGTTGGAGATAACATGTCACTCGTCACAAACTAAATGACTGTAAACACCAAGAAACAAATAAAATACAGATGGTTATAGGCTCCAAAGACAAAATTGTGTATTGATATTTCACAGTAAAGGAAAATAAAATATTTCATTTACAACTGAATGCTCCCATGTTTAAAAATTCAACTGTCTCTTTCTTAGACACTGTCCAGTTACGACAGTTTGAAAAATAGCTCCAGTTAAAGAAGTAAAAGGACACTTGGGTACATTTCTGTATGTCAGTGTAATAATTACTCCACTGTCACTTAAACAACACTATTTCTTAAACACTGGTAGATTCAACCAGAAACCTGCTATCAACTCTGCTATTGTGACATATTGTCCTGTTGACCTGTGCAACAGTTTTTACATAAAATTGTAAATATATGAATAGAATCTGTCACATAAATGTTATGGAAGCACGTGTAAACCTGCATACACCTGCGTTGACATTGTTCCAACGACTTTACTGTTAAACGCTTTAGATTCGCTTGGACCTTGTCTGGTAAATATGATAAACTTGTCTCTATCTACTGGCATTGTCCCCTTCTTTTTTAAACAAGCTGTACTGTACCCCATTCTTAAAAAGCCAAACCTGGATCCTTCTGACCCTATAAACTACAGGCCCATATCTAAACTGCCTTTCATGTTCAAAGTTTTAGAAAAAGTGGTAGCCCAACAACTTTCTACTTATCTGCATCATCATCAAATCTTGGAGAAGTTTCAATCAGGTTTCCGCAAAATGCACTCAACGGAGACTCTGGCCAGTACACAGTGTTGGTTTTACTAGATCTAACCTCAGCTTTTGATACAGTTGACCATAACATTTTGCTAAGTTGCCTCCAAAATGTTATTGGTTTGTCTGGGTCTGTACTTCAGTGGTTTTCATCATATCTTACTGAACTTTTTCTGTTGCAATAAACCAGACCATGTCTGACACTATGCCTCTTTCATGTGGAGTACCACAGGGATCAGTTTTAAGTCTCTTGCTGTTTCTATTGTATATGACACCTTATGCTTGGATAACTCAGTGTTTTAAGCATGTTTCTTATCACTTATATGCTGTTGATATTCAGCTATATTGTTCTTTCAGGGAGTCTGAGTTTCACTTGTTGTCTAGCTTGTTGGAATGCCTGTCTTGTATTAAGGAGTGGTTGGGCAGCAACTACCTTCAACTAAATCAAAAAAAGACAGAAACTTAGATCATTGCCCCCGATAAGAAAAATCCACAGATCAGGCAACATCTTGGTTCTTTGGGCTCCTCTGTTCAGTCAAGCCTCAGGAACCTCTGTGTTGTATTTGATCAATCCATGTCCTTAGATCAACATTCAGGACAGGTGGTCACAAACTGTTTCTATCACTTAGGGAATATTTCTAAAATGAGGAAAATGTTGTCCAACGTAGAGTTAGAGATGATCTCATCTCGTTTGTACTTTTGTAACTCACTCTTTACTTGTCTCAACCAACGTGTTATAAATCGTCTTCAGATTGTTCAGAACTCAGCAGCAAGGCTTTTAACTGAAACCAGTAGAAAATCCCACATCACACCAGTTCTCTTCACTGGTTACCAATCAAATTTAGAATTGATTTTAAAATTTTGGTCCTCACTTATAGAGGCCTTCATGGCAACGCTCCTGAGTACATTTCTTACCTGTTGACCCCTTATGGCTCCTCGAGAGCATTGAGGTCATCAGGTAAAAATCTGCTCGTGGTGCCTAAAACCCATTTTAAACTGTGGAACGCGTGTGATTCTGCTGATTCTTCTAAAAACCTACTGAAGACACTCTTCTTCAGACAAGCTTTTAGCTGACTCTTATGGTTGCTGACTGGGCTCTTATGGTTGCTGACTGGGTTTTTACGGTTGCTGACTGGGCTCTTATGGTTGCTGACTGGGTTTTTATGGTTGCTGACTGGGGTCTTATGGTTGCTGACTGGGCTCTTATGGTTGCTGACTGCGCTCTTATGGTTGCTGACTGGGCTCTTATTGTTGCATAATAATATGCATATAATATGGTTTATTTTATATTTGAATTTTTATTGTCTCTAATATTTTCTCTTTTTAAGTTTTGTAAAGCACTTTGTGTTTTATTTTATATTTGAAGTTTTATTGTCTCTAATATTTTCTCTTTTTACATTTTGTAAAGCACTTTGAGATTTTATCTGTGAAAGGTGCTATATAAATAAATTTTACTTATGTTTCCAAACTGGTAACATGCATACAGTAGCTAAGCTTAATAAAAAAAGCAGATCTCTGACTTTTTTAAATACCCGAATACATGTTTAGTACAAGATGTCTTTTATTTGAGTCAGTGTATATCACCATATTTGGTAGGAAATTCCAAGTAATCCCTAATTGCCATTCATCATCTGCCACCTGGTTTCCCAATTATCTAATTAAGACACACCCCCTCCATGAGTGTTTAAAAGAGTCGGACTCAGGTGTTGCCCCTTCATCTGAAACCCAAATGAAGGTGCCCTAAAGTTTGTGCCCTAAACATTCTCAAGACCAAGTGCTTCACAATTTAATTTAACAACTTATATCTATGTAGTCAACAAACAGTATTGAGGCTTTTCTTACTGTTTTTGGGAGAGGACCAGTGTGACAAAGTCTATTTTTAAATATATTTTTAAAAAAAAAGCCGTGTCCTGCACAGCCCAAATCTTGTTCCTCCAGTGTGAACCAGACAGTGTCACACTTAAAGAAACCAGATAAACTCACAATAAATACTTTATTTCACTTTAAAAAATAGACAAGAATCTCCATGTACAATAACAAATTCTGTGGACTGTTTCAATATTTCAATACATTTTCTTTTCTTCTTTTTTCCTAAAATAAATTTTTCTGACTTTATTTTCTTTTTTTACACAAGACAGCACGTGTTAATGTTAAAGGCCAAACACAGAAAAAACTAGATCACATTTCTCACACAATGTCCGAAAAAAATACATTACAGCACAAAGTACAAAATGACATTCGTTGAGTTGGTGAGTGAGTTAGTTCGTGTAGATGTTGATGAGCAAGCTGCCAGTGCATGCACCAAATGCCTCTCGGCAATTGCAGCTCTTTTCATCATCAGCTGCTTACTGAGTCACACCAGTAGCTCTGCAGTGACATCCCTGTTTTTCCTTCACTTCAAAGAAAAATGTGCGTTGAGAAAAACACCTATCCACAGAGAATAGGATTTTTCACTCTTGCTTTTTATGAGTTTATTTTCTTTTAACTTCTTCCGTGTTTTCCTTAAAATAGCCGTTTTTCACATAATGGTGGGCGCAGATGAGTCCATGTAGACCCGCACATGTCCCACTTCGTTTTCATATGCATTTAATGAGAAATAAACTATATGTACAGTAGGTTTAAATTTACACCCTTCTACTTGTAAAGTCTCTCTTCCTCTCTGAGCTTCACCTATATGTGCTTCCACTAGTTTTACCTTCACTGAAAATGTGTGTACAGTTTTCTTAGCAAATGCTCCTGCACCAATAACTGATCCTGCACAGTTGCAGAGCAGCTGTGTGGCATGGTAGGAGCTGGGGGGGGGGTTTAAAGCCCCATAATGAAAGAAAGAAAGAAAGAAAGAAAGAAAGAAAGAAAGAAAGAAAGAAATGCCTGTAAATGAGGCTTGTGCCCTGCTCACTTCTCTTCCCCCAGAGCACCATAGCAGCACTGATTAATATCGAATTGCAATCACACATAAGTCGAGGTATTTTTACATTTCCCAGCTTCGCAGAAAGCTTCCCAGCTTTCTGATGGAACAGATCAGCTGTGGTAATTGCTGGATCATGACGCAGCTCACAACACAGTGGATTTAAACGGAGTCTATGTGAGTCAAAGCTAGACTTGGCTATCTTGTAGTTGGCTTGTACATGGAAGAGTTCTGAACTGAGGCAGGTACAGTTCGGAAAAGCCACAAGTTGACGCTGACAGTGGCTTTGTGGGCTCCTTAGGGCTGAGCAAAGGTTGTAACTCCACAGAGCAGCTTTCTATGTTTAAAACTACATTTTTAAACATTTTTGTCTCCTCTTTACTCTGCTCCTTGTCCTGCTCCTCTTTGTTCTCCTCCTCCTTTGCTGGATGGTCCATTTCTAAAAAGTCCTTCCCTTCTTTCATGTCCCCTTCATCTCCTTGCTCTGATGTTTTGGAGAGCTCCTCCACAGAGTTGTAGGAGCAGGAGCGTCGCGGGTCCTCCATTTCCCCACCTCGACAGCTGTCCAGCTCCCAGAGGCCACCAGGAAAAGACCCAGAAATCTCAGAGTTGTTGGCAGAAAAATTCCCTTCATCAATGGAGCTGCTGCCACAGCCGTCCTTGTAGTGGAGGCGAAGGTGCTGCTGTTCCTGCTTTGGATGAGAGTGCAGCACGGTGGCATATGTGACTGAAGACTGGGCAGAGGTGAACGTGTCACCTTGTGGCTGGTCTTCTGGGGAATCATTTGACTGTAACTCGTCCATCATCAAAGCATCCAGGTTAAGCGCCAAAGAAGGAACTTCACCTTGGAGCATCTCCCTGTCCATGAACTGAGTTTGTTCGCCCTTTGAGTCAAACCCCAGAGGATGGGAATCAGCTACGTCAGGGCTCAGGGACACAAGTGGGGTTTGGATCAAATCTGAAGTTAAACCTGAGAGTTCAGCTTTTTCCACTACGTAAACTTTGGAGATGTTTTCAGAGGGTGGCAGCAGTGGCCAAGCTTGCAGGCCTTCTGCGGATTGGAACAGGTGGTCAAAGGTATCGGCCTGGACAGAGATCCAGAAACGGCACAACAAATATAAGGGGTCATATTATTTTTCATAGTTATTTTTAATGCACAAACGAGTTTACTTTTTCACATTTCAAATTGCCAAGTCTGTTAACAATGAGAGTGCCAGGTTTACCTTCTTGAAGTCCAGTCCTTTAGCCCAGGAACAATTGTTTGGGTTGGGAACATCATTCCACAGAAGCCGTCTTATCCTAGGAAAAAAGGATTTACGTTGCATGTACTGTCAAAAAAAAAGTTTTTTTCCCTTCCTCGCTTTTTTCTCCCATCAGCTGACATCAAGTTCAATTGGAACCTTGTGACCTGTTAAAAGTCACACTTCTAATTTTTCATGGTGAGTGTCTGTGCTCCCTGAATTAGATGGAACGCCACAAATTACCACCGTTCATCATTTCTTGCAGGTAGGGTTGGTGTAAAATACTATTTCTGTGTACAACAAAGCTGTAGAAATAATAATAATAAACAAAATACTAATCTATGTCAAATGTGAAAGAATTTTTTTTTTTGCTAGATTCCATATTTCTGCACTCAAGACCAACTGCTTCACAATTTAATTTACAAACTTACATCTGTGTAGTCAACAAACAGTACTGAGGCTTTTCTTACTGTTTTTGGGAGAGGACCAGTGTGACAAACAGGATGACTGACAGGAAAGAGATGATCATCAGCATCACGTTGACTGTTGGTTCTTGTCTAGTGGCTGTAACAGACGTGAAACACACATCACACCTATAGTAATAATGCAGTGAGAGTGGGCAATGGTTACACTTAAACACTAAATTGGGGACTTTGGCCTACCCGTGGTGTACATGGGCTCCCCTTCTCCATCAGCAAAGACAGGGTACAAATAGAAGCCATATTCCTCAGAGGCAAAAAAATCACCTGAGGAGAAGGTTTAATCACAATGGGTCCAGGTTATGTTTTTACAAAAATGTCCACTCTTGACAATTTAAAGTGAGAAATAAAATCACAAAGACAGCACGTTACCTCTTAGATAGACAGGATGGTCGGTGTACGACAGTCTGGTCCATGTTTCTCCATTCTGGCCTTTATGCAGATCAGAGTCCCGCTGCCTCTGTGCCAACCACTGGACCACCATGAACAGAGGTGCAGAACTGTTGTCCAGCAGGCTCCAGGACAGAGACACACAGGTACTGTTGATAACCAACACACGGAACGACTGCACACAGCGACCTACAGAGTAGAGAGACCAGAGGTCACTGCAGCTAAACACTCTGAGGGTCTCAGTTCTAATTACATGTTAAATCAATTAAACAGGTATTCCACCTGTTTGATGTTTGCACTTGTTCAGGATTGTTTTGAAAAACTCATAAACTTTTATCAATCCATCCATTATCTTATTGAGGCAGCAGGGGGCCTTTTAGCTGTGAGCTGCCACTGCTAACCCCTCTGTGACTTATTATTTGTGGTAAGTTTTAAAGCTTCAGTCCTATAATTCCCCCACCTGATTGAAAACTCCATGTTACTGTGACCCCTGCCCCAGGTCTACAGATAAATATCTCGTACAACACAAATATCGCACAGTATTGGCACAGGTTTTTCTGGGGGATGACCTCCTGATGCAACCCGTCCTATTTCGCCCGGATTAGGCCCAGCGCTGGCTTGTTCAAACACAGTGGTTTATTTTGGATGACTTAAGGGAAACTTTGGCAGGGAGGAAAGGCCTCAGTAATAAACGGCCACTGGGGGGCAGTGGAAACAACCTGTACACACATCCAGGAGATACAGAGTACAGTGTTGTTGTTTTTTTTTTTGTCCTTTACGGTTATCCTGTGAGTTCAGGGTCGCCACAGCGGATCATTTGTCCACATGTTGAAGAGACACAGTTTTTACGCCGGATGCCCTTCCTGACGCAACCCTCCCCAATTTCTGTCGGGCTTGGGAACCGGCACTGTACAGCTGGGGATGGGAATGGGCTGGTGGGAGTTCAGTGATTTGCCCAGAGACACTTTGACATGTGGTTGGGAAGCGGGGCATGAACCTCTGACCTATACCTATTCATTTAAAGTTGTTTTTATACACCTGATTAAAGTCCGATATTTACTTCAGGTCATTAGCAACTAAATGAGTGTGAGGATTCTTTTATATGCACATATTCATGTTCCATTCTTAATGACATCAAGTGACGTTAACTAGCATGTTTTTTCAGTGTACAGGTAACAAATTAAAGGACACAAATGAGCAGAGAAATATTATGCAGATGCTTCCTCTTAGGGCATAGGAGCTTACTGAGTATGAAAATAATATGACTCATTTGCTATGACCCTGTAACATCGACATTAGTTGTTTGGCCAATTTAGTGTGCTGCAAGTTTACCTGCTAATAGCACTGGAAACACATGTTCTCAGAACACAAACGCAAAAATGTCTGACAAACAGCATTTCTGGAAAATCATTTTGATTCTGCCTGTGAGTATGTTAATGAAAATACCCTTCTCTGAATTATATGTAATGGGACAGACAAATGTTCCACCCAACATCCCACACGCAGGGTCATTAAAAATGAACTTCGTTACTTCTGTGGTAGTGGTTCTAATTGCACTTACCACACTAAAGCTAATGCCTGGAGATGAATGTTTAAAAGGATGGCTCCTGCTGTCCCCAGGCTTGATGTTTATTTTTCTGAACTGGTCATAGGGGCAAAGACAACGTACAAAATGTCTCATGCACACCAAGATCTCAACTTACTAAGGATAAAAGGGTATGCAAAGTTTCTGAGAAACCAATAAATAAGAGGAAAACAAGGTTGTCTAGTCCTGCCATCCGAAACATTTTCAAACCGTGGACAATGCTTCTTCCTGTAAAAGTGCACCAGTGTCTGTAAATATAAGAACTGACCCAGAGGTCAGTGGCTAGAGAGGGGGTGTTTTTGGCAGAGCTGGGACATTGTACAGTGTTTTGTAGAAAGTTTATGGGGATTAGAGTTAGTTAGGTGTAGCTGTCATTGCAAAATGAGCTAATATGAGAAGCCAAACATTTGTCTGTTTGCTTCTCAGACAAGAAGATGCACCTCTTGTCTGACCACGAATTTGGTGACACTGATGCCAGACTGAGGAACTGTTTACCAAACCTCCACAGAAGATGAGCAGCAAAGTTGATGCAAACTACATAAGTAACATAAACTAACTGATAAATAGCATGCTGTGAGTTTGTTTTTCGATCGATGCTGATAATGATACTAATAATGGTCATTTCATAGAAAAAGTCCAGGGCACCGTGCAGGTGCTGACTAATCATGTTCCAATAGTGGAATAAATTCACAGTCCTCATTCTCTCTTTCAGACTTCCAGCTCACTCACGCTTGGGGTGACTCTCCAGCGTCATGTTGATGTTGTTAGTGGAGCTTCCCAGACTATTGTAAGCCTCCACAGTCACAGTTTGGAGCTCCTGGTTCCAGTCAAAGCTGTAGGAGGACACCACCTCGATCAGCTCCCTCATCACAGCACCATTGGAGGCCTGGTGCTGAACTACAAATCCATCCACACAGTAGGAGTGTCCTGATATTGGGATTTGCTGAAAAACAACAACATTTTTAATGATATACCTTTTAATTACAAGGCTGGTCAACAAATAAAAAAAGTCCAGTGTTTTTTCTTGCATTGATCAGCACAGCACAGCCCCCCAGGTCTGACCTCTAAATCCCATAAAAAGACCAAAACCAACAATTAGTTTGTAAGTCTCTCAAGACTCTTGGACTGCCCTGATGGTCTGTAGCTCCCACTGGCATCAATTTTGAAGAGAATGTGACTGAAACAGGAGTAAATTTTACATTTGTATGGAAATTATTCAGATATTATTATACAGTTGCAGATTTGGTACATTAATATATTTTCTGCTGCAGGATGCTGCCTGCCTTCTTAAGTTGGTTACAATAATTGAGCTTTATGGCACTGAGAAATTAAGCGTTGAGAAATCAGCCTTTGGCTTCACAGGTAATATAATTTAATCAATTATTTTTAAAGGATCAGTATCACCTGGCCATTTAATAATAAGTGAATTTGATTATATATTTGCTTGTGTACCTCAAACAGCAGAGTGACATTAGTTTGGTTTCTCGATGGATCATCTTGAACAATCCTCCAGAAATCAGGGCCACGCTCAGGAGCTGAGGAGGAGGCAGAAAATAAAGCACAAAAAAAAAAAAAAAAAAAAAAAGAGGACATCAGGCATTATTTTAAAAAGTTACACAATTTTAGTTGTGTTTGAGACTAAAATGAATGTTTCACCTCGGCTGTTTTGTGGTGTGGCGTAGACTGAGTCACTCCAGTCGCTCCAGTAGCCGGTGCCATTGACGTGCATGCAGCGTGTTTGCACCACATACACACGGCACATGTCAGGCACCACAACCTTCGCCCACGGCACTCGCACTGGACTCTGGACCTGCAGACATGACAGACATTTTTTATTTTTTTTTATCAGAGCAGTTTAGAGCTAATGTGGAAAAACATCACTCCTGGAAAATCTTTCATCTGCAGAGTGTGCGTGTTTCATCAACTCTACCCAAGGACAGAGAAAAAATGATGCCCCTCTTGCTAACGATGTTGACTGAATGTTGGTCATTATTTTATTTTCAGTGTGTCCCATTTCTAAGGGGATTTTTCAATTAGTGGAAAGGAATAGTTATACCAGCTGACATCAGCTCATGTCGAACTGAACACCAAAGCATCCTGTCTCATTTAGGGAAACTAAAGACCTTTTTATATTTACCAGCCCAGTCCTTTACCACTAGGACCTCGTGTTTGTTCCTGCAGCACTCAAAAGATCAGCTTGCTTCTTAGAGGCAGACAAATATTTTTAAAGATAACTTGGGGTCAACCTGGCCCTGTTTTCAGAATAAAATAACAAATTCTGTTTCGTAATTTACCACTTATCACAGAGAAACTGATCATTTGAAGAACTGGTCGTACACAGAGGGCAGCAATCCACAGCACAAGGACAAGCTTTTGACCATCAAACCAAGAAGCTCACCTTCCACTCCGGCTGGGCTCTTGCGGTCGACGGTGAGTGGTACCGAAATTGACATTGGAGCCCCTCAACCGGCAGAGACGGGGGTTCCCAAGAAACCATCAGAACCCCACTTCTCAGACTCTCTGCCTTCACATTAGTGGGTGAGTGGGGTTTCACTGCAGGGGGACAGGGAAGCAGGACATTTTCACCAATTTCTATGATAAGAATTAAGTTTATAAAGTCCTGATGGGAAGTTTCTGTCACTCTCTCAGTCCTGTCTTACTTACCATAATCTATAGGTGACAGGTAGATGGGCCTGGACCTGACATGGCCCAGCGGTAATGGCAACTCCAACCATAGCTTGTAGCAGTTCATCCTGAGAGGCTGGATGGTGCAGCTTTCCTGCGTGGATCGGCAAGCAGGCCCCATCTCCCCGACTTTTTCACCCGCTCTCTCCCTCTCCTCCATCACATCACATGGCAGGTCAGCCCACCTGGCAGGAAAACAAATACAAGACATTATACATTCATCTTCCTGTTATGATTTTTGAACATGCACTACGATTCCTCAGAAGGGGTAGTTGGATGATCAAACCCTTTTCCCATGAGAGTAGGTCTAAATATGTTCAATGAAACACTCCTCACATTTTCCCCCTCTCTGTAACGCTGCCTTTTCACTCCATGTCCACTTTGAACACCCATAAGTTCTTTCTAGCCAAACCCACCCTTCACATGCCATCATATATCAGTGATGATAACACTGAACCAAAGAAAAAAAAAATGACTAAGATCTGTCTGAGTAAGAATGTTTAGCAGCAGTAATAATTTCCACAAAACTATGTTAAGGTTGCACCATGACATGTGCTGGAAAGGTTAGGAAATGTAAAATTTGCCCTAGGTTTCCAATTAAGATTGGCTAACCTGGAGCTTTAGTTGAAGCCTTTTCGAAGCTATATTAACTAATTGTGTTTGTTCCCCATTGTATTTTGTTTAAGCAATGTAGGTGTTTTTCCTGATCTTACCAACGAACCAGGTGGAATTTAGTTAGTACAATGATATTATCACCAATAGGATGAATAATTCAAACTAGGAGTTTTCTATATAGACTCCAAACTATTCCTTAGTAGTATGGAATATTTTTGTGAAAACAACATAAATGCTGAACTGGTATTAGAAATAGTAAAATTCAATCATATCTTGTTTGTCTTAAGTCACATACTCACAGTCTGTAGAGCTAAGCAAACACCATCAATGATTAGAAATGATAAGCCTGAACATCATCAAATACTGAACCAAATAAACCAACTAAGTGGGATAAAAAGAATATATGACTACGACGATTGTACAATATGGTGGAGCCCTGTAACTAAAACAATCACATAACTCCCAAGTTACAATTTTAGAGAAGATGATTCAATATTTACCAGAGTTCTTACTTTTTTCTCTGAATACTGAGGGAAAAATCTTTTTAACCTTTTCTGTGTAAATTTTTAATTTACAGTTTACTCCTGTCACTTCAAAACAGTAAAATATCTCTCAAGTTATAAATACCCTTGATGTAATTCCTCATTCAAACATAATTTTTCCAAAATTATCTACAGAAAAAAAAGCAGACAGAGCAGAAAACTGGACATTCAATTGTGATTTTACACAACAAGTATCTGCAGTAAAGCGCTATGAAACATTAACATCATCATCACTTCGCGTCGTTATGGTTCAGGCTTTTCTTTTTTCTTAGAGTCTGGAGACTTTCTGTTGCTTTGAGGTCAGAAATACTCATGATATTGATTTATTGATTTATAGTTTGCAGTATCAGTGGCCACTAATAAGGGTTGGGCACAAGGATTTCAAGGGTGGTGACTGGTACACTGTGTTCAGTTACACCGAGCTCAGAGGACTGATTACCAAAGCCACAAAAACAAATCCAGATACATCTTACCTGGGCCAATAATAATCCTATGAATACTGTTTATAGTGTACAGTACAAGTGATTTCATCTCCTTTCCTTTGCATTTGAGGCAATAAAGTATATGTAGCTCAATTTAATACAATGACTCAGAGTAATTGAGGCTCCCAAACTTTTAACCTCTTGATGCACAAAGACACATTTTAATACCAGGGTCAAGTTTCCTGTGACACACTGTAGAAGAGCAGGCCTATATAATCAGCAATACATTCATATACAATTGTAAGTGCCGGTGGACCAAACTGTAACTCAACACAGCCTGATACTAGACTCAGATTACCTGTGCTGGCTGATGTTCACATTTTAATGAGGTTGCAACTCCGATGTTGTAACATTCATACATAACTTATTCTTTCAGGTTTTAAAAGGGAATTTGTAAAGAAGTTTCAGTATTCTATTGTCAGTTTCATCACTTATAAAATTACTACAGGAAATGCAGCTGCTTCAAGCTGCTTGTGACACTTCCTGTTTTTGTTCATTTGTGGTTTAAATAAAAGAGCCCATTAAAATAGTGAGGGTCTAGGACATGTTTGGTGAATGCTGCTTTACTTGGATTGGAATAACGGTTTGGGCCACTTCGTGTTTTTCCAGCTGCAGTCCATAGCATCGATGTCACCGTTGGTTTCACATTTTATATCAATGGAAGCCCCTGAAACATGCAAAAGAATAAACACTCAGAACAATAAAAACAAACTGGATCCAAGGTAGCTTCTGTGAACTGGGATCACTTGTTGTTCTGTAACAAGACTTCACTCTCTTTCCTGTCTTTGTCCCATGAAGCAAGGACTTCCAGTACATAAAACATTAGAAGTGGAATTATGTCACTACATAAATACAGTAGCTCATTCATTTCCTAAACTGTAAAATATGCATGTGTTTTTTTTTTTAACCATA
Organism: Channa argus; assembly: GCF_033026475.1. NCBI lineage: Eukaryota > Metazoa > Chordata > Actinopteri > Anabantiformes > Channidae > Channa > Channa argus. Next base: position 18,512,218 of record NC_090204.1, read on the forward strand.
TTTACAGAAGCTGTGCTGTTATTGGCGCAGCTTCACTCACCCTCCACATAGATCTCGCTGTAAGGGATGGTCCATTTCTGAGTACACTGCAGTAAGGCGTACATCTGCCTCTCTGAAGGACGCAGTGTGATCTTGCTCACCTGGTTTGCATGAAGGAAATGTCAGATGTGTGTACAAGGAAGGGGGAAGACATTTAACTTTCTGGGAAACGTAATTTTTTTTTCTTACCCACTGGTTGACTGGGTGGTACTGGCTGCGAGGAAGCTGCTCATGGAGGTTCAGCATCCACGTGGCCGTGCTGGCGTTGACGCTGTGGTCATTGAACACACAGTACACTGTAATGTTCTCCCCCACCCGTGCCACCACGTTCTGGGGGATGTAGCTGATCGCTGCACGCACACAAGAAAAATCACAATGCAGTTGGATTTTCTTTGTTTTAGTGAACTTTTTGTGATGACACACTTCAACTTACTGCTTTTATCATTTCCACTGAAATTTTCAATTTCTTTTTGCAAATGGACAAAAAGGTAAACAATTGTCAAAAGCAATCAAAGAGACTAAAACAAAGAGCCTCTGTCATACAAACACCTGAGTCACTCTCATTCATTCAGACTCAGTGTGGGTTTTTCCAAAGGAAAAAAATCTTGTGTGGGGGTTTTTAAAACTTTCGTCACACAGTCTGATTATAAAGGTGCCAGGGTTGTTATCTTACCACCTCCTCAGATGCAGCCAATCAACACCTCACGTGTACTCAGAATAGCGTTAAAGAGTCCAACAAAAGAAACCTTTCAAATACACAGAAACACTGTTTCATGCCTCTTTATCCTTCAAAGGTTGTGAAGAAATCTAAATAAAGTTTAGTGTGTTCATGACTGCACATGAAACTTATTGGAGATCTATCAGGTACCACAATCATAAAAATTAACAACCAGCCTTATTAGTCATTTAGAGGGTTAATTTTAAGAGTGCAAAGTATTCTCAGTTTCATTTCTAAATTCTTGGTTTCAATTTTAAAAAACATAAAACTACTCAGGAAATTTACACATGGATGGTTCTTTCTAGTTGAGCTACATTTCCCCATTTTTAAAGCTATATTGTTCTGCGCTGCAGGGTCTTTAGCCATATAATCGTCCTCTGAGTGTGTTATTGAAAAAAGGTCTTCATTTGCTGCTCCAGTTAATAGGTTCGACACAAATAGTTAAGCATCGACATAAATCGAGCTGAGAGTTAATTCAAGGTCAAATGTCAGGGGTTGAATCTCTCTGATGATGAGTCCTCACCTTCAGGAGCTCTCAGGGAAAATGAGAGAGGCTTAAAATGTTGGACAGACACTTTTAGCACAAAAGAGTTAAAAAAAAAAAAAAAATTACACGTAAATAAAATGTCTGAGGCAGGCTGACAAAGAGCAGGCAGTGACTAAGGTTTTAGAAAATCTGTCACTCACTGCAAATGTAATTCAAACTCAAAACCTGCATGTTTCATAGCAGCGCTGCATTTATGGTACATTTATGCTCCTACACAAAACTATATCACATTTGAAACAAAAGAGCAAAGAAAATCACAAAAGTACATGGAATTGATCTCCATTCTTTTAGATTATATTGGTCCTCCAAACATTTTCAGGTGATTTCAAAGCTCTTTTTTATCAGAGGAATATATTTACAGCCCCATCAGCCAGTGTGACAGTGCTAACATGCTGATATGTTTGTTTGTTAACCTGCTAAAAACCTGCTAATCAGCAAAACACAGAATACAGTACTGAATAGTAAGTATTGTGGATGTATCAAAGTATTGGAAAATTTGGGGGAATTTCAGCCTTTATTAGGTACTAAACATTAGTTCCTGTGAAGACAGGAAACAAGGGGTAAGAGGGAGGGTCTGACATTTAACAAAGGTCCCAGTCAGACATGAACTGGATGCTATGGTTAAGTAACCATGTAGCCATTTATCATTTCTATTTCCATATTCATTTGTCTTATGTTGAGGCAGCTGGTTCTTACTGTTGAGGTAGATGTGGTAAGGTTTACTCCAGTCGCTCCACAGTGGAGGATCGTCCAGGCCGGAGCAGCGAACTTGGATGGTGTAGTTCAAGCTGGGCTTTAGGTCCAGAGACAGTCTTGGGTCTACGGATGCAGACGCCATCTGCACACAGTGCATAGGAAATAAACAAACACAAGGACACACAAGCACACGCACACGCAACAAATAGCTTGATGAACGGTGTGATTGTGTTGATGATTAAATTGAAATATATCATTAAAACATGACTGAGAGACAGTTGTCTCATCAAATGTGTCTGTCAACAAAATAAAAAACCTGTGTGTGTGTGTGTGTGTGTGTGTGTGTGTGTGTGTATCTGTCAAGTCTGGCCATGTTAATATTCAAAAAATGACCTTTCGGGAACTCCATTAAAAGATTTTGTGAGTTTAATTGATGTATTTTATTGATGCCATCAGTTTATCAAAACAATAATATGTTCAGCTGATGATGTAACTGCATCTTATTTGTTACTTGTTACCTGCCAGGCTGGATGGGTGCTGTTAGAGGCGTATCGGACCTGGTACCTCAGTGGACCAGCATCAAAATCGGATGGATTGTCCCACTGTAAAATCAGTTCTGCCTCGATAGTCTGAACATGGGAAAGATTAACTGGAGGACCCGGTTTCTCTGAAAAAGAAAATTAAAAAAGATTCTTAATAAAAACAAGCACATGCTGTATGTACATAGTATCAGTTTACATAAGACATTACTCACAGCAACAACAAACTTTGATCCTGCTGTACTGCACATTCAGTATGACAGTCACGCACTTAATTGGAAGTCAGTGAATTTTGAGTCACACAGTGTGTACCTGGGGAAGTTTTAGATCCTGTGAATGATCTGTGCAGTATACAGAGCCTTATATTGACACTCACTTCACTTTTATTTATTGCTGTTCACTAAACTAAGACAGGCGGAGCAGCACAGATAACAAAGATGTCCCAGTTTAACCATCAATTATGCCAGCAATAATTAGGTCTCATAAAACCACAAAAATGCCTACTGGGGGAGGAGGGATTACTCAACGTTATGAGTAATGGCCCAACCATTTGTTTTCCAGGCTCACATGAGGGAAAAGAAGTGTAGTCGCAGAAGTAAGAACATGCTTAGACTAAATAGAGGAAAAAGAAAAAGCAACAGGAGTCACATAAAGCATCAATGTTGGATAGTGTTTTTTTTTCTTTTTAATTATTAAATAAAATACGCTTTTTGTTTGTTTGCTTGTTTGATTGTTTTTTTGTCTTGCATAATTGGAACTTCAGTATGTGATGTTTTGAACCACTGGTTAAAACAAAGCTTTAAATGATGTTGTTGGATGTAATGTGCTCAGTTTTTTTACCTGTAAAAGTTCTTGCATGTCAGGAACATTAGGAGGAGAATGTAAAGTAACTAGTACTTGAGCAAATACACATGGTTACTGTCCAGTACTAGTGACACGGTGTTAAACCTGGACAAGAGGAAAATGATAAAACTACTCAAATCTGGACAACACAGGGTTAACACTCAGTCTCTCGTCTGCTCCAACAGTTTAAGCAAAGAGGCCTGCTTGAACAAACTAAGTGTGGAAAGTCCTTGTGGAAAGTCTATCACTGTGGTGATCTCACAGGTCAGCCGCGGTCTCACACACACACACACACCCACACCCACACACACACACACACACACACACACACACACACACACACACACACACACACACACACACACACACACACACTTGAGGCCGTGGCTCAGCTGTATTTTAATCACATCTGCCATTCGAAACTGAATAAAACTTTCTCCTCATCTGCCCAGATTCATCAACTTTGATGTTGGAGTCTGGAAAATGTTGACGGTTTAAACATTAACATCCTCTTCACACAAGGCTGAATTTATTTTTATTCTTGGGGCATTATTCCCAGTAACTGGAAGACTTGTAAAGTCTATGAACATGTATTTTTGATAACTTACTGTAATGCAGTTCAAACGTTTACTAGTTGTGCTCCCATTAAAACTACTCAAAGGGTCACTTCTGTAAGGCTTTTTTAAAAATCTAGTAACATTGTTATTATGTGAGGCCATAAGACTGTTCAGTGTTTGCACCTGTCACATGTTTGTTATTTTAACAGGAGACAGGAGTTTGCTAATTTTTCAGTTGAAACAAAACTTTTGACATTTGTTTTTTTTTTTCACTGAACGTGTTTATATAAATCACACATTCTTACCAGGTCGGGCAGGAATTCGGAGTAAAACTGGTGGCGCAACAGCGTTGGAAATGCTGACCGTCACCGTGGCAACGAAGCTTCTCGCAGTGTCAAGTACGACTGAACACATGAAAGAATCCAGCGCTTCACAGACAACAGGATTCTCAGATGCGGTGCTCTCATCATCTACCTGTGAGTCATCTTTCAGAGATCTGAAAATGTAAAAACAATACACTGTGATCGCTTTTCATGTACAATAAAACAATTACAGTTTGACATTTTTGTCCACACAAAGACAACAAAACGGAGTTAACTTGACTTACTTTGCTTTGCAGTATGTTGACTTATTGTGAAGGCCATTTTCTGTGCCTTCCAACTAAGACACGCACTATTAATTTTCTTACTAATTAGATTGACTTTTTTGTTTACAAAACATAATACATTTATTCTTATTATGTGGAGTTTCATCACGTCACGTTATCTTCGTCAGCACAGAGAAGATGTCAGGCAACTTTTTCTGCTTGTGTTGGATGTTTGAAAGGTGCAGACTTTTAGACCTTTACATTTTTTATTTTATTTTTTTTCTAAACTGAGTTTTTAGAGCCTGGCAGCTCCTATTAAGTGCGCATTAGATCAGTCGTGGTACTCTTTATTATCCTCTCAACAATAGAGGCCTGGAGCCAGCATGATATCACACAGCTTCCCTGCCTCTGATCAAAGTAAACACACACATGCTTAACCCCCCACTGTGCAGTGGGAAGGCTTCACATCAGACTCACAGAAACACTGGGAAAGGCAGAAAACGGCAAACAAAACGGCACCACTTGATACTTACAACAGACGCTGTAGGCTGACTGCCATGCGATCAGTATCCAGCTTGCCTGATGGTTGAGTTTGAAGGTCACAAGTTAAATTTTCCCAGTTTTCATCAATTCTGCAGAGTATGTCCAAACAGGTGCCTGACAAGACAATTTGCATCTTAATAGCACCATCAGTACCATGGTCAGATGTCATTAACACCAGGGGAACGTGACCTTTTAATAAATGTTTCTCAGGAAAACACCAGAGAATAAAACGCTGCATTAAAATATGAGGAGAAAAATGATGCCATAAAACAAACAAATGCAAAAGAGTAGAAACATAGCAAAATTTAAACAATACTAAATCTAAACAAAAATGTGATCTATATGTAATCATAGGAATCCTGATGCCACTGTAAAGACATCAGTTTTGACATGAGAGGATTTTGGTAGAAGCTTGGCTACAGCATTTTGAACCTACTTTAAGGGATTCATGTAGGTCTTACTAAGGCAGACAGAAAGAGAATTACAGTTGTCGAGTTGAGATGAAAGCATGCATCATAATAATTTCCTGTGTCTTGTACATATGTGGGACACAATGGGCCTGAGCTCAGTGATGTTCCTTAATGGGTAATAATATGCGTGAACCAAGGAATTTGCATGCTGGTCAAAGCTCCAAGTCTGTTCCATGTGAACACCTGAGTTGCAGACACAAGACACCTAAAGATGATGGGAATCTTGTTTTGCAGGTATTTGTCTTAAAGTATTACTCAAAATAAATTTTAATCATCCTTTAACTTTTATCACGCAAACGTCAGGTCAAACTGAGCATAGTGCAAAATACTGAGCAAAGATATTTGTAATAGATACTAAACGGCCTTTTTCTTGTATTAGGTCTACAAAAATCTTTTATTAAAAAAAAAAGAAAAAGAAACATTTTTTAATGTTCTTTATTTATATAAAGTTTTGTATTTATGTCTGCACTTGATCTGAACTCCTCGAGTATTTTCCTTCAGTGATGTACTGTAGAAGTGCATTAAACTTTGGGGCGTTTTTGGCTCTAAAAGGAACAGGAGGTGTGAATATAATATAATATAATATTATCTTTAATTAAAAAATGGTGAAGTTGGAATGTTTTTCATGATGTTTTAATTCGCATGGTTGCACAGAAGTGATTTGGGATTGGTTGAATTATTTGTTTCGATCATGATATCGCCAATGCCTGGAAGGACAGAATTAAGTATGACTAACAACAATGACCCAAACAACTGTTAGAAACTCATCGCACACCCCGTGGACTGCGGTGCATGAGCAACAGGCACCAAATCGTTGCCTGTCAAAAGGCCTCAAACAGTAACCAGACGGCAAAGCAGGCCACGATGCAGGCTTCTCAATTTAATTACCACTGCTGAGACATAAAGCTGGAAGGTCCCGTCTAATCACCATTGATTTGGATGCGTCACAGCGCCTCATAGATCGATGCAAACAAACAAATCTTCCTCACCTCCATGTCTCAACATTGCCTCACCTCCATCTTCACCTCCCCGCTCACAATACCAAGAGAGCATTTTATAACTGTGATGCACTTGAACTTGTCTCCATTTGCTTTTTATACTTAATGACCCTCTCACTTACCCTCTTACTTTCTCCGCTCACTGTAAAACAGTGCTGTTTTGCCATTTTCAGTGGCAGAAATGTGAGCCACACTATCTTGTGAATTGATCACAGGACAAGACTCATACGGACGCTCACCTTGACGAGAAGGTGGGAGGGGACACTTGACAAAAAGCCATTAAAATGTAATAAGACTGTGAGGCTGATGAAAGGCTGTATCAGACTCTTTGTTCCGATGAGCAGCAGCCACATCTTCCAGTTACCCTGTTGCTACTTGGTATCACAAGTGCATCACTTTAGTGTTTCTTGTCAACAAATGCAGCTACAGCCATGTTCCCTCATACAGAGATCATGTTGTGCTGTACATCGTCTGCAGCCGGAAACTTTCAGCAGCACTTGTTTTTGTGTCAGACACACACACACAAACTATGGTGGAAGCATGTGTTACCATGTCCACAACCTACAGTATGTGATACACTTGTTAACCGCTTACCGCCAGAGGGCTGAAGAGGATGTGATTCAGTTGTCGAGCTCCTGAAGTTGCAGCTGAGATGATGTGGGAGGTTTGATTCTGAGCGGTTTGTCTCCGGGGGATGTGCGCTGCCTCCGACCACAGTGAGATGGCTTGAAGGTGAGTCACAGCACAACCTATCCTGCCATGGGAGGTCCAGGACACTTGCCTGGAGAGAGGCTTCCCTCCCGGGCTCCAAACCCCGAGCACCTGCTCACCAGCGGCAATACAGTTTGAAAAAGGGAGGAAAAAAAACGCAACACAATTAAATGTTTTTTTTCCTGCATCAGGCAAGTGAAATTGCAGCATTACTGTTGTGGCATTTTATCTGCACTAAACAGTTTCTCATGGAAATAACTGGTTGCTTGATTTTATTGATATAAAAGAGGCAGAAATGTTGCTCTATTACATTTTATTAGGTTTATATCTAAGGAAACAAATTTTAGTCTTGTAATATGGAAAGTATAGATCACCTGATGACACAATGAGTGTAATTACAATGTGATAATGCTTTTTTTTATTTGAAAAGTTGTTTGTGTAGATGCCTTCTAAGTTAAATAAAACAACATTTTTCAGTTTTGCTTATAGCTTTATCATAAATGAGGAACAGTTTGAGATTTCCATTGTTTCTGTTCCCCAAAACATTGTGCAATATCAACGGTTGTGTGCATCTTGTATGTAATTTTACTTTTTTAAGTGAAGTAAAAGCCACTGGCTGTGATTGTAAGCTGTGCCTATAGAAAAAGGACGTGATTTCATTTTAGCAGGTGCAGCTTTATAGGGGAACTGTGCCTGCTGTGACACAATAATTCCCAAGAGCACTGATCAGCACAAGTGAAATGCAGCTGTGATCTGTTGAGCTGTGATCATCAGAAAACTATATGGATTTAAATATCAAGATAGGTTGAAGTGTTACTTGAGTTCTGCTTTAAAATAAGTGTCAGTTTTGTCAGTTTTTCCTTTGTAAAGGGTGAACGAGAGTCTTTAACATACAAATTTCATGTCATCTGTATAAAAAATGATATTTAAAAACAGGTGAACGGAAGGTAAGTGGGGAAAACAAAAGTGGTCCCAACTCAGAATTCTGCTGAACCCCCTCAGAAGTCTTAAATAATGAATACAGCCTCATGTGTAGTAGTAAAGGGAGACGAGTGACTGATGATTTACATTTGTATTAGTTTTAGTAGTTGTTTCATCAATGGCTCATGGTGATTACATCTGAAATAAAATAATGATGATGTAATGATGTAACTCACTGATGTGATGTAAACACTGTGTCCTTCCAGTATATCAATACCATTCAGTAACAACTAATGTAACAGAGGTGTCAGAAGGAGTGCAGTTCTAACACACTGCTGGCCTCATCCTGAGCTTAAGGAGAGGCTTCGACACCCAAGGACACATACTATATGTAATATTTAAGGCTACAGATATAAAGAAAATGTTTGTCATGTTGGAAAGTGTGAACTTTGTACTATGTTTCCCTCACAAAACAAATGTGGAATCAAACCCTTCTCGAGCAACCTTGTCTATTCACTAAAAACTGGTACAAGCTAGAAGAGAGGTCGCATCTGGCGTGTGAGAGATAGAACTCACCATGGGACACCAGGAAAATTTGCATCAGCACCGTCAACATTGTAGACCGAACCCTGTAGAGAAACAAGAGAGAGGATAAACACTGAACGAATGGAAGGAGAGAGACGGCATCTGTACAGAGCAAATCTTAGTGAGAAAACAGAAGCTGAGATATCATGGGAGATAAAAGCTTTAGGTTTTCCACATGAACATAACGCAAACAAAAGTGTTCATGTTTTTATTAATATCCCTAGCGCAATTGTGAAATGTGCAATGTTAAAAGCGGGAATGTGTGGCTCTGTCATCCTCTTTCCAGTGAAAATCCTCACATTGCTTAGAAATGGGTGGAAAAGGGTTTAGCAGGTCATGCATGATGTTAAAGGATAACAACAGTCCAAACTTGACATTAAACAAACAACCATCACCATGTCGGAGAACGATTACAACAGAACAGGTACGATGAGACAGCAGTGGGAACTGTAGGCTTGTATGTCACTGAACGAACCGCTGCCAAGCACCTTGAGCTTGGAACAGTTACACAGTACAATGGAAGAACTGGTCGACCAACTTCTCCACTGTCATGTTGGCTAATCTACATTCTCTCTTCATCACAATTGTGACTCAAGTCCTTGGTCAGCAATTCGTCTTAACGGCACTTCGTTGCCACAAGGTCATTGTCTGCTGACTTTTAGGTTTGTACCATGTTCTCCAGTACCACTTCTGGAGTGGCTAAAGCGTTTCTTTACATATTACAACTTCTTTACTCAAGTACGAACTTACGTGTTCTTCGGCGAAGTGAGGATCGGGTGAGGAGGGGAAATCTACTGGCGGCTGGTAGTTCACTGGTCAGTCCTGGGCCACACATACCCTACATAGTGATCACTGTCAAGACTATAGATACACCTGTGTACTATGGAAAAATGAGTAATCAATCTTTACTGTGACTTCACTTTTATCCCTAAACCTAAGTCACATCCAACATCAGCAAGCGTTTGCAGACTGCAGTCTCCGTCTTCAACAGCAGGACGGAGAAAACGCCCACCATGGCCAATCCAAACATCCGTGCTTTCACTGTCAGTGAATCGATTCAACTCGTCAACAAAAGCAGATTAGTCTATGCTCCTGTACTTACAAAGTAGTGGTCATAGCATGAACGTGGCCTAGCTGGGCTTTGGCTGAGGCGAAAGTCACTGAGGAGAGAGGCAACAAGGTTTTCAGAGGCTTCTTGGAGTGAGAATGCACAGGGATATAAAGCAGTGCAGCGTGGACGTCAACTGAATGCACAGATGTATAGGGTGTTGGAAGAAACGAATGGAAAAAATTAACGTACCATGAGTGGAAAAAAAAAAAAGAAATTCTTAGCAAAAGTAAAACCCCCAGCAAATAGCAGCAATGATTTTTCCAGTTTGCACATAGGCATTAAAAGGATTTGTTAGACACATCCTACTTTGGAGACAGATCTCTCACTGATAGGAGCACTATCACTGATGAAATACTCTACAGCTCATTCAAGAGAAAAACAAGTTTGCAATGCAGCACAAGGCAGGAATATAATGACTTTCATATTATCTCTAGATGTCACCAACACAAGACAGAATCATTCCACAACCACCTTCTTTGTGCGTCATGTCGAACGTTCCACTCTCCTCTGGACACGCTTCATCTATACGCTTGGCACTGCACCTTATTATAAAATGTTTGTGCCAAACATGAAAGATGACGCAACACATTAACAGGTGAACCACTGATTTGCTGGAGATGAGACAAGTACACAGCATGCAGTGAACAACAGCACCATGGATGGGCAGGAGTGACTGTGTGTGTTTGTATGTGTGTGTTTGTTTGTATGTGTGTGTGTTTGTGTGTGTAAATGTGATCACCAGTGAAAATAAATATAAACAGACACATAATTGTTGCTCGGATGTGAAGCTGTGAATTACCATGAAACTAAACTGCGGGAGAAAACAACATTTAAACACGAGACTGTCCAGCATCTTATGCACTGACACACATCTTACACTGGTGTAATGTACACACCTGTCATCAGCTGGCCGTGGACTAACATTGTCTGCGTGGGCTATAAATACTGAGAGTCAGATTTCAGTTTAGACTATAACTGGGAGCGAAACTGTTTTTTGTGATGATTGCAGTAACATTTGGATCTCTTTTCCCATCTGCTTGGTTCTTGAAACTGATCACACATTGTCGACATTTAAACATGTTTTGCTTTTTGGTGTTTAAAAAAAAAAAGAAAAAAAAGAGCAACCCCCCCCCCCCCCCCCCCCCCCAAGGTGTTAATGTCAATATTAGCATCAGATTGTAGTGAAACATTGAACACCTGGTTTTTATTTTTTTGCATGTTAGACAAAAAGTGCTAAAGATACCACGTTGCCATCGGGCAGCACCCACTTGCTCTTTAGCAACACTGCAAATGGTGTATACATCTCAAAACCGAAATATCACTTCGCACTATTAACTTCCTTCCTTCCTTCCTAAGGGTTGGATGAAGATTTACCTACTTTAGCTTAACCACAGTCGACTTTAGTATGTTGGTTGTGTGTAACCCTAGATTTGTTCACATCACATCGGTTCACTGACGGGAAATAAATCACAACTATTTTGATTAATGACCTCTGGACAAAAGTAACTTACAAGTGAAAGCTAAACATGTCCTTGCTCCCCAGAGAGAGTTTGCTACCTGTTTTTGTCTCTTGAGTTAGGAAAGTGAATACCGGTGATAGCAAAGTCATCTTGGGCTCAGACATTGTCAGACATTTGCTTAAATTATATGGTTCTTTGCCAAATTTGGGAAATATTAAAAAGATCCATGATCAATAATGATGCTTACAAAGCTCAGTACCAGTTAATTTAACTCAGCCGTGAAGAGATGTGCCAATTAGATGTTCCAAAGGCAGGTTGAAGCTGGGTGGGAGACCACACACCACAATGGGACAAATGAGACAAAACAGCAGCGAGCTGAAGTGGATGAACTCAGTTAAGGGTCACAAAGAGGATCCGTGTCTAACCCAGACTCATAATATCACAAGTCTAGAATTCAGTGACATGCAGTTCAGCAGCCAAAATCTTTTTTTATGTAATTAAAAATAAAAAGTAAATATTTACATTATTTTGTCCAAAGTGACAAAAGTGACAGAGTCCAGCCGGTAAGGAACAAACACACACAGAGGAGTTGGAGCTCAGTTTCTTTCACAAGGACGCTTCAACATGTGGCCCAGAAGAGGTGGAGATTGAACCTCTGACCCTGTGGATGACTCAATCAACCTTTCTGACCAACAGCACCTTAAAGTCTGTGCTTTGTTCCAAAGAAAAAACTTAAGTAACAGATTATCGTGCTCCATAACTCAGGTCTCTCTGTAAAACTGCACCGTTTCCTCATATTCTTTGGAAACAATGGTTAATAGATCGAGACAATAAACTGCTTTTTTCCAGACGCATGGGAATTTCTGCCCTTTGGCTCTGTGTGTGTCCTCCAAGGACTCCACCTTGCCAACTATTCATCCTGGTCTGAGTCACTCCCTGTCAGTCTAGCGCTGCTGTGCATGGAGGCGCGCTCGGGCATGTTTCTCTCCATCCTCAGCCTCCGTCAGCAGCAGCAAGAGCCGATGGTTTACGACTCTGCTTAGTTAGTAGGAGCGTCACACGTGTCGGAAAGGAAACTGTTTCAATAACAACTGCAACTGTAATACTAAATAACAGCAGATCTTTTCTCAACTGAACTTAAGAGGCGCACAAGAAAATGAAAAGTCACCTTGAGACAGCATTAAGATTTGACATACAGTTGGAAGAAAATTGTGCCAATGGGCTACAGAGGCACATCTGTCCAGGTGTGCTTCAAAAGGGCTTTATGGCAGAATGAGGAGGGGAAAACAGTTCTGCTGTCAGTGTGAAAGAAGTGGGTAATTCCCCACCTCTGTGTGGAAAAAGAGGAGATAACGGTGACAAAAAGGCTGTTAAAAGTGAGAATGTGTAATAATGAGACTGAGCACTTACATTGCTTGTTTGTCTCTGCAGGGTTTGTATCCAGGTTTCCTTCAGTCTCGATCAGAGTTCGTGTATTCATTTAAGTCCTCACTGAAGACTTGGAGTTAACAGAACCTGAGACCAACGCTTGTTTTAATTTTATTTTTCTCAAACGTTGAAGGCTGTTTTCTCCACTCGACTCAGGCTCCCGGCGCACAGAAACCAGAGTAAGGACTGAGCTCGGAGCGGAGGTAGATGCTGTGACAGACACAACGGAGTCCGGCCCAGCGCGACGTGTTCACAGACGCGTTCACAGACGCGCGGAATTCCTACTACTAATGACGCTGCCTCGACGCTGGAAAAACATTTGGTCGGAAATCAAACCAAATAAACACGACGAGAGCTGAGCACTTGCCAACTAAAGTGCGTGCTATATTTCAGCAGTGTATTTAGTTGAATAATTAACCCGTGTGTAGATAAAACAAGTGACACTGAGCAGAGTGTTCCCACGTACTTTGAAGTACACGCCTGTCATCGCTTTTCAAGAATCAGTATTGGTTATTCGCCAAGTATTAGGCCCAGTACAAGGAGTTTAGTGTGATCTCTACGGAAAACAACACACAGTCGACAAAGATTAACATAAATCTATACGACAGATACGCAAATTTAAATTAGTTCTGTGCCACAGATGGAAATTATTTTTTTAGCCTATTTATTTTTAGTCTATTTAATGGCCACCTTGCAGAATCAAAGTTTACATTTGTTGTAAACCATATCATCAGCCTATAGTTTTGATGCATTATAGCAATTACACTATAATATGTTTCACTGACATCGGCAGTTCTGCTGCATATTGAGTGCTTGTGTATTTGTCCTGCACCTGTTTTGCTTACTATAAATAAAGGATCTGTTTCAACACATAACATGAAGCTGGTAATTAATATGTTTTATTTATTTATGATATTTGCAATATGTTTAATCCAAATTTATTTGCTAGTACGAATTTTGTGGCTAAATGTTGAGATTGAAAAATCCAGTCTCTGCGAGGTTAGTCGTTTTTGTTTGGTTTTTTTTTTGAGGATAATGGTTAGAATCCATCCATCCATCCATTTTCTCTTTCTGTTGTGTTGTTCAAGGTCAAACAGAAGAGGAGCTTGTCTGTGGAAATGCTTCGATGACAGTATATACAGTGGTTGCTATTCTGTTGTAGACTTTACAAAGGAAAAGCTCACATGTGTGGGCAACATAAAAGTGCAAGTATTCTATGTTTTTTTTTGGTTTTGAAGTGTGCATTGTATTTAGAAAATCCATGTTTGTAGCTCAGGTGGTAAGGCAGTCCTCCACAGACCACAGGGCCAGTGGTGCGATCCCCTATCCCGGCTATGTGCCGAAGTTTCTCTGGGCAAGATGCTGAACCCCCAACAGCCCATTCCCCTCCCCAGCTGTGTGTTGCCGGTCCAAGCACAATAGAAATTGGGGAGGGCTGCGCCAGGAAGGGCATCCGGCGTAAAAACTGTGCCAAATCAACATGTGGACAATGACCCGCAGTGGCGACACAGAACTCACAGGATAAGAAGAAAGAAAAAGAAAAAATGATGGTTGAGCTTGAGCTAAACAAATTTGCTCCCTGCAGAACCATAAATCTCTGTTGACCAGCAACTCCCCCTCTTCATAAATGATTCTCCATCTGCATTTTTGAAAAAATATTAAAAAAAATAACACAGTGTCTGCAGCTGTTAGTGTGTGAAGCTGTTGTCCTGCTAATGACCTGCTGCTAGTGTAATAAATAAATACTTACAAATAAATACTCTATGGCACACACTTGCTGTCATACTAAATAACCATAGACCAGCTTGAAAACTTAGCTATATATCTCATCTCTCTGGTATGTTGTGAGAGCTTGTTCAACTTAAAGCCAGTTTATACACAAGATGCTATTTTCTTCACCATCCAACAAACTATTTAGTGGTTTGACAGAGCAATGATTAGACAAACAGCACTCGTTCCTCGTAAGTCACATTTTGAAACCAATGCTGCACACATTCCTGCACACCAGGAATGTGCAGCAAATTCATCTTTCCTTTTACTGTAGACCACTCTAACTTACAGTTTAAACAACTATGTGATGATCAATTGATGGCATCATAAAGACTTATTGCTTCAAGGTCCCCAATGTCTCACACTGTCTGTTAAAATGGGAGTGAACACATCGTAGCTGTACAGGACAAACAGAGGTGCAAAACAGTTCAGTGAACTAATCCTTTTGATCAATAAATGTCTTTTCTTTTCTTATTAAAACCCAATGTTTTAGTCGAGGAGAAAAAGCTCCATCCAGATGTGAATCCTTGGTCACACATTAAGTCAACATACTTTTCCAAACAGAAAGTCTGGTCAATAATTTGGATGGAAAGTGTGTCTGTGTCAGTGAGGGCAATGACTGGATTCAGTAGATGACTGTAGTAGTGAAAGGTGATGTGGTTATTTATATGGTAAACAATCTAATTTCCACGTTGCGCCAGTTGAAAATACAAAACATGCTTTATTGCTGTAATAACACCTGGTGTTCAATACTGCCTTCTATATCATATTAACTACAAATTCTGAGGTGGCACAGACAGACAGAAGCAAGCATATTCTGTGGGAAAAAGGAATGGATTCATGAAGGAAAAACAGGGCCCACAGTATATCACTGAAACACATATGCAATATTAATGTGCCTTGATAAAAGGTGGATATTTTCAAAGACACAGATGAATAAAACAATGCTGTGTGACCAAGAAGCTGATTGCTGTTTTTCTTATCATATTATTTATTAGGCTGAATGTGAAAACAGCACTAATTTAATTCTGAATTCAAAGTTTCTAATTGATTTCCAGCTTAAATTGCATTCTAAACAAATACTTAAACCCGAAAAGAAGAAAAAAAGTCCCAGAGACTTCTGTCTCAGCTCACATTCACTAGCTCCCTCCATAGGTTGAGAGTGCACAAACAAAATCACGTGTAAAAACTCATAAGACATGATGTGACGACCATAAGTCACTGGCCGTTGACGGATAGACAGTCTGTCTCTGCCATTATAGGAAGTTTCATACATTAGTGCTGTAGTAATTAGAATTGTATGATGACAAGAGGATGACTGGTTTGTCTGTAGGCGCGAAGTTAAGTTGATGTGTTAATTTGAAAAAAAAAAAATTTTTAATTAAACTTTCTATTTCCTGGGTATGGCGTCATTAGACAATCTATACTGCAGAAACCTCCTTGCTGATTTTCAAAGGGCACAGCGTACAGTATATATGTATTTTTTATTCTGCAGTGACATTTTAATCATCTTCTTTAATTATCTGCTACATTATATTTAAACAGTATGTCGTGTTATCTTTTGTATCTTTTGTTGCAAAGAAAATGCTATGAAGTCTTATATATATACTATAATGCAATAGATCTGTATGAAATTATGACATTTTTTTAAGTTTAATGTTAGGTGGAAAGGAGGAAATCTTATAAAAAGGTTACCAGAAGACTCTTGCTGTGTAGGAACAGTGTTAGTTTCAAACCGGTTTTGTTGAAATGAAAACCAGGCTGAAGTTAGACTGACGTTAGATGTGGGGCGGTTCCGTCTAAATACAGGATAAATCTGCAGGAAATATTCACAGGTATAGTACAGGTTTTGTGTGTGTGTGTGTGTGTGTGTGTGTGTGTGTGTGTGTGTGTGTGTGTGTGTGTGTGTGTGTGAGACCGAATGAAAAAGTGCTTGCAGCCACCATCCAACTTTATGACGTAGAAAGGATGCATCATTTGCATAGAATTCCCAGGGTGATGGGGAGGAGATTCATTTGCAGATGATTTTCCTTGAACTGCGTCACAGTGGAGGCGCATTACCTCTCATTTACAGCCTACTGATCTTTATAGAGATGGATCTGGCTCATTGTCAGCAGCCTGACATCATTTGGTGACTGTATACTGCAGTGTTGGGGGGAAGCAGAACCACAGAATCCCTTTAGAGAAAAACATAAAACAGAAGACAATAGTGTTTTCTGATGATTGTAGTAGCAAATGATTCAGATGTTTGGTTTTTTTACATTCTGTATGATTTTATTTTGTTGGAAAGTGGAAAAATCACCTGAAATAACAAAATGAGAGGACAATTAAAATTACTGCTTGGATAGGAACCATTATAATGATGGAAAGAACATCCGAACAGACTTACTCACGCTTATAGTCAATATTGCTCATAAAAGTCATCGTTGAATTCTAAACAAAAACACTAACATGCTGCTAACGATAATCGGTAATGAAGTTACTCCCATAAACCATAATCTCCAAAACACCTTTTATACTTGTAGAAATACTTTCCACCGTTTTGCAGTTCAGCATTGACGTCACACAGTAATGATATTCACACCGGAGTACACTGTTTAAAATGTAGCATGTGAGTTGATGAAACAAACTCTGAAAGCATACTAGCGGTCCCCACTATGACATCATTCTCTCCAATTATGTCATCTCAAACTGTGAGCAAGAATGACATCATCCTCCTGGAATGTAATCTAAACATTTCAGTGTGGTGCAAAACATTGAAACCTATAAGATTATGTATTTTATATAAAACCTCATTGAGAGAGCCGAAGTCCACAAAGCGGTGGCACTTTCTCAGTGTTTCAAAAAGGCTTTCAGTTCTTACACCATTTATTAGTGTTAAAATGTGATACATCTGGGGTAAGGAAAGTATGGACGTAATCATTCAAATTTATCACAACTAATTATAAGAAATGTTTTTTTGGTTTTTTTGTAGAGGCACAATATTGTAGCATGAAACAATGCCACATACCACAGTGCAGCTCTAACTTATTTGCACTGCCAATCCCTGAGCGGGCATTTAAAATTCCATAAACTCAAAACTATAAAACCGTAAAACAACAAGCGCCCGGAAATTCATTGCAATGTGAGCAAATGGAAGCTGGAGACAAACTTTATTATTAGTCCACTGAATTTGACATTTATACTCTTTGGCGCCTCGATTGCAGGATTGTTCAAATAATCCTGAGTTAGAAAACCAAAGTGCTCACTTCTTTTTGGTAGGTGTAGGTGGGATGAGACAGCAGAGCTACCATTTCACACAATGAGTCAACATTAGGAGTTGAGTCTTTCGTACAAACAGCCTCCCTGTGCCCTGCAGTGTAGAAACGGCTGCCGTTCTCAAGTGGGGAAGCCATTCGTGAATAATGTATACAATTCAGCTGCCTCAGTAGAAAGGGCAAACCCGGGGGGCTACATAACAAGAGGATGATGTCATCTGTGCACACTGGTTAAGGTGATGTCACTGAAGAATGACGTCATCTCTTTATTATTAAAGAGGTGGTTTGGCTGCAATGTGATTCTCCTCCTGACGGCCTGTTTCACATGCAGATTCAATTTCTTTGATCATTGAACAATGTAATGCACCATCAATCGACATCATTAGATGTGTGTCTCATTTCCGTCTGTCACTTCAATTCCTTTCTGTGGAAGAGAGGAAATAAATGAGGGCAGGTGAAGGAAGGGCTATTGTTAAATTGCATGTTCTGCAGAAATTCATCAGGCACAGGCACTGATTTTAGCCAGTGATCGAGTTTGGCATTTCCTTTACGGTATGGGACTTCAGGTAATGGAGCTGTTAATTTGTTGTTATAGCAACCATCGCATTTAACAAATGTTGCCTCAAAAGTCTGCACAGACAGACAGTGGTCTGAAGGGAGCAGATCACCTGCACAGGATCTCCATTGGAATTCCGAGGATTCACATCAGTCTGGGCAATATTATGTTAAAAACATGTTTGCACATTTTGGAATGAAGAAATATGTCACGCGCTGTTTCTGACTGATGTGTTTTGGTTGCTGAGTGACACAGACGGAACGTAAATGGAGGAAATCTGTTGTGTCAGGATATATATATAGGGAGTTTGGACAGTGTAAGGAAATGACCAAAATTGTCCTTTAATATCCATGTATGTCTTTAAACATACTCTAATAGATGGATTATTGAGCTGAAGACACGAGAATACCAAATGCAGGCTCAAAACAGCCATAAATAGAATACACATAACTAAAAGCAGTCATCACATGACCCAAAACAACAAAAGACAAACACAAAACTTCATAAAACAAATTTAAAAAATAATAATTACAATTAGCTCCAGGTCTCATCAGGACAAGAGTGAAGCCAAAGCTTTTCTCTGCTAAGATGTGGCCTGCTGAAAACTCAAACTACACTGTGGGTCATCCTCCTGGAGCTCACATACCCCTGGGATGGCGACATGGAGGAGGCCAGCGAGGGGACAAGGCCAAAGTTCTGTGTGCAGAACAAATGAGGCACTGAACTGGCTGCACCCTCACTATAGTTTAAGCCTCTCCAGAGTTTACTATAGTTGTGAAAGTGAATGTTTTTAGTAGATTCAGGTTACATAAACTGTAATCCCGAAGCCTGGCATCAAGTACAAAAATATCTATTAAAGTGACTCTCGTGTCTATCAGTCCCTGACCAGAGAACCTTGATGTTAAACAAATCCTGACATCAGCTGGATTGGTTGCGACAAATGTGTCATTGGTCCAAAAGATTCCTGGCAGTTCTATGAGCCGTGTTCCTTTTCTTAGTCCAGACTAGTTTTTTTCCTTATCTGGGTGTTAAACATGATTTTTCTCATGGCGTATCCTATAAATATCCACAGTGCTGGTATTGTTAATCTATGAGAATACAGGAATACATGTCCATAGACATGTGGACATCCTTGTTTTCATTGGCATCATACCAAGTGTTGTTCCTGTTACTGACATATGCAGCTACAACGGCAGCTCTGTTTACCCTAAACTGAGGACTAAAAAATATTTTATCATGGGCAACGATTGCAACTCTGCCTTCTCCCAAAAGCTTCCTGTTTTTTCACTGTGCACTGTTTTTTTCATAGGATCTCTGACTGTAAATGCTTATGAATCAACTTTCGTCATGTGAGCAGGGGTGTGTGCTAACAGGGTTTAAGGCTGATGTCTTTCCCAGACAATTCTCCTCAAAAGCTGTGCTCGCTGAAATACAACCCTACGTTTGTAACGACTTCCTTCAGTGCACCTATGACACAAAACAGACCTGTAGTTTGTTCATCTGAAAAACAATAAAACCTGCTGATGGCTCCCTTTCTAAAAACTGACACAAGGTAAAATGATCTCATAAGTTTCAGTGAAATAATATTTGCAGCACTTGCATTAACCCCCAACATTAAATCATAACTTTCATTATTACACTTTGGTTGTGCAATTAAAACAGACTATAATGTGTAAATAAGGAGCTTTAGAGTTGGTGGAAACTGGATGTTGCTGTTTACCTTGATTAACATACTTATTGCTAAGTTAATTGTCTCCTGCATGGTTCTGTTTGCTCCAACCTCAGCATCCTTCTACTGATATATTCACAGTCTCTCCTCTGAACCACCTCAATCTGGCCTCTCTGACTTTATCTCCAAAACATCTAACATGAGCTGTCTCTCTTATGTCCTCATTCCTGATCCTGTCCGTCCTCGTCACTCCCAAAGAGAACCTCAACATCTTAAGCTCTGCTGCCTTCAGCTCTGCCTCCTGTCTTGTCTTCAGTGCCACTGTCTCTAAGACGAACAACATCTCTGGTCTCACCATCGTCTTGAAGACGTTTCCTTTCATTCTCACTGATACTCTTTTATAACACAACACACCTGACACCACCTGTTCCAACCTGCTTGCAGATACCTCTTCACCTCTTTTCCACACTCTCCTCTACTCCTAAACGTTGACCCTAAGTACTTAAAGTCCTGCACCTTCTTCACCTCTGACCCCTGTAACCTCACCGTTCCACCTGGGTCCCTCTCATTCACACACATGTATTCTGTCTTGTTGTGTCTAAGTTTCATTCCTCTGTTTTCCAGAGCAGACCTCCTTCTCTCTGGATTTTCCTCCACCTGCTCCCTGCTCTCACTACAAATCACAATGTCATCTGCGAACATCATAGTCCATGAAGATTCCTGTCTAACCTCATCTGTCAGCCTGTCCATCACCAGAGTAAACAACAAGGGGCTCAGAGCCGATTGTTGATGCAGACCCACCTCCACCTTGAACTCCTCTGTCACACCTACAGCACACCTCACCACGGTCTCACAGCTCTCCCTGTACTCCTGTCTACTCTCTTCAGTCCTTTCAGTGTCCCACTTGTTCTTAGCTAATCTCTTTCCCTGTTTAGACTCTTGAACTTCCTCATTCCACCATCAAGTCTTTTCCACTTCCCTCTTTCTCGAAGACACACCGATTACATTGTCATCTCCTCATTTCCCTTCACCAACATGTCTAATCACCACTTTCACTCCTCTGGGGATGCTCTGCATTGCTTCATCTAACTCACTCTTCTTCTCTTCTAACTCACATCCTACCTGTGGGGCATAACCACTAACAACAATAAACATCAGGCCTTGAATTTCCAGCTGCAGAATCATTAACCTGTCTGATCCTCTTTTCACCACTACTCCCTTTTTCGTCCTATCCGACCCATGGTAAAGCAACTTGAACCCTGCTCCTAAGCTTCAAGTCTCGCTACACTCTTGGTTTTCCTCTTCTCTCTCTGCCTACAAACACGGCCTTCCTCCTGTCCTTCTGTGATCACCGGCAACAGTGAGGTTACAGGGAGCAGAGGTGAAAAAAGTGCAGGACTTTAAGGACTTAGGGTCAACGGTTCAGAGCAACAAAGTGTGTGGAAAAGAGGTGAGAAGACGAGTGCAAGCAGGCTGGAACAGGTGGAGAACAATGTCAGGTGTGTTTTGTCAGGTGTGTTGTGTGATAAAAGAGTATCAGCGAGAATGAAAGGAAAGCTGTTCAAGACGGTGATGAGACCAGCGATGTTGTGAGACAGTGGCACTAAAGAAAAGACAGGAGGCAGAGCTGGAGGTAGCAGAGCTTAAGATGTTGAGGTTCTCTTTGGGAGTGACGAGGATGGACAGGATCAGGAATGAGGACATCAGAGAGACAGCTCATGTAAAATGTTTTGGAGATAAAGTCAGAGAGGCCAGATTGAGGTGGTTTGGACATGTTCAGAGGAGAAACTGTGAATATATCTGTAGAAGGATGCTGAGGTTGGAGCTGCCAGGCAGGAGGTCTAGAGGAAGACCAAAGAGGAGATTTATGGATGTAGTGAGAGAGGACAGGAAGTTAGTTGGTGTGAGAGAAGACGATGCAGAGGACAGGGTGGATGGAGGCACATGATTCGCTGTAGTGACCCCTGAAAGGGAACAGCCGAAAGGAAAAGAAGAAGAAGAAATTGATAGCAAGACCTCATTCCAGTTCAGTGAGTGTGGTGTGAGGGGGAACCCTGTGATGAAGGACTGTACAGGTCTTTGTGGGTGCGATTTAAAACATTAGGACACAATGTTATTTCATGACCCCACATTTTATCTCATAAAATGATTTATAACATGCATCGTGAACGCATCTGGCTGCGAGCAGCTGAGGTGACAGCAGTTCCCAGATCACCGAAAACGATGGAAAAAACTTACAAATAGCCAATATTTGGATTAAATGCCCACGTCTCCTAAAGTCAAATTTTTTAATTTCTTGTTTGAAAAAATATCAAAACTATATAAGGTGGCTTAATAGTATCTGAATTCCTGCCTTTACAACTGGTTGACACAAACCCATTACTCCCCCTAGTGCCACAGAGCATGTTATGGATTAAGACATTTTACATGCAGCATTCTTGTCATTCTTGCTTTTCCATATGCTGCATTTCTGTGTTACGGTGCGTTTCCCTAATGTTTGAGCTTTTTCTTTACTAACCACAACAAAACATTAAACCTCCAAGAAGTATTGTTCTATATTTACTGCAAATAAACATTTTGCAGACTTTCACATATATCTCTCATGTTTCGCTACATACAGTCTTTCTGCAAAGGATTAAATAGTTCATTTAAACACTACTGGAGCTGAATGACACACAATAAACCCACCTAGTTGGACATGTGTGTGTGTTTGTTTGTGTGTGTGTGTGAGAGAGAGAGAGAGAGACAGCCTGAGTTTTTAACCCTCAGGTCTCACAGGAATTGGCGAGACTAATGGGTTTAATGGCTCTTATTAGGGACAATACTTATCAGCTGGCATAAACACCAGCCTGGGAAACACAAAGAGCCGTGGTGTTGGGGGCTCTGTGAACAACAAACATTAAGAGTGAATAACATCTGGCAGTGACACCGGCTGAAATAAAAGCTGGGGTGAATCGTAGTGTTGGAGACCAAAGCAAAGAGCCTGGGGGATGTGGTGAACATTTCTTAATCATCTCGTGGTTCTTGACAAGCCGCTCTCTCTTTTCTCTCCCTGACAGAAACGCACAGTCTGCTGCGGTGTGTCTGTGATGAGTGTGCAGCTGTACAGTATGTTGGTGCCGTGTGCTGCTACGACCACATCAACAAAGCATAAAAGCGTCACACATACTGCAAAACCACAATCACAGCCTCCCGCTGGGAACCAAGAGTGTGCTGCCCTCTCCTTTGGCAATAGAAAAGTGAGGTTACTCTGGACATGTAAGGTAATAAAGCAGTGCCACTCCTCTTTCTATATTCCCAGGTAAAAAAACAGATGCGGAAAGAAACAAAGAGAAAGTGCTGAGGTGTCCCAAAGCCAAGCTTGTGCGTCATCAAATTGTATTATCTAAAACCCAGTGTGCCACCCATCCCAGTTCCCACCAAATACCATAAAGTGAGAGTGAATGAGTCAAGTAAATCATCAAGTGATGGCTCGAGGCTTCCTTAGTTCGGCTGTCACCTTGCTATACTTATGTGACTTCCTTAAAACCAGTTAAGGTTTTGGAAGAAAGCAAGTAATTAACACACATTCTTCCTTCCTGTTGCTTTCAGTGAATCATCTTGCATGTATTTTTATACAATAAAAATTAAAATAGCCCATCTTTGAAGGTCACACAAAGGGAACTTCTACCCTCAGAAAAACACACAAGTCTTAGGTTGCACTCAGAAGGAGGTAACAAGGCCAATTCTATATGAGGCAAAAAAATAGCTTTTACCCTGTACTGACTGAACACTTTTTAATCCATATCTCAAACTACTGTCATAGAGATGGGCTTCATGACTGTTTACAAACCTTCTGCATTCACATATGTGAGGTCGCGATGGACTAAACCTTTGACCTTTCAGCAGCAAAATCGAATCAGTTCATCCGTCGAAGAGGGTAAACTGAGAAAACTCTTCAATACATTGCTCTAATAATACATTTGCAAGTGGGAAAGAGGAATGAGATGGATGTCCAATTATATACAACCCCAATTCCAAAGAAGTTGGGACATTGTGTAATAAGTAAAGAAAAACAGAATGAAATAATTTGCAAATCTTACCAACCCATATTTTATTCACGGCAGAACATAAACCACGTATCAGATGTTGAAAACATTTCATAGAAAATATTAGCTCATTTTGTATGTCAACACATCATAAAAAAAGTTGGAAGAGGTTGATGTTTACCATATCGCAGCATCGCCTCTTCTTTTAACATCTGTCTGTAAACGTCTGGGAAGTGAGGAGACCAGTTGCTGGAGGGGAATGTTGGAGAGGAATGTTGTCCCATTCTTGATTGATGCAGGATTCTAGCTGCTCAACAGACCCTGGTATTTGTCGCCAGATTTTTGATTTTATGATGCGCCAAATGTTTTCTGTTGGTGAAAGGTCTGGACTGCAGACAGGCCAGTTTACTCTTCTCCTCTGAAGCCATGCTGATGGATGCAGTATGTGGTTTAGCATGGTCTTGCTGAAATATTCATGGTCTTCCCTGAAGGAGACGATGTCTGGGTGGGAGCACACGTTGCTCTAAAACCTCTATGTACTTTTCAGCATTGATGGAGCCTTTCCAGATTTGTAAGCTGTTCACAGCGTAGGCGCTAATGCACTCTCATACCATCAGAGATGCAGGCTTTTGATAACAAGCTGGATGGTCCCTCTCCTCTTTAGTCCACAGGACACAGTGTCTGGAAGTGTTCCTGAGCCCACGCAGTGATGTCCAGTAGCGAATCACACCTGTTTTTTTTAATGCAGTGTCGCCTGAGGACCCAAAGATCACATGCATCCAGTTTTGACATTCTGCCTTGTCCCTTGCACATTGAGATTCCTCCTGATTCTCTGAATATTTTGATGATATTATACTCTGTAGATGGTGAGATCTTCAATTGCCAGTTGCCAATTAACATAATCAGTTGTCCAATGCTCCTCCATTTGTTTTTTTATTTGCAGCAATTACTTTTCCCGCCTTTTGTTGGCCCTGTTCCAACTTTGTCTGAGTTGTGTTGCTGCCATCAAATTCGAAAGGAGCTAATATTTTCCATGAAATAATAAAATGTCTGAGTTCAACATCTGACATGTTGTTTATGTTCTATTGTGAAAAATGTGTGGGTCGATGAGATTAGCAAATCATTGCATTCAGTTTGTATTGGCGTCTTACACTTCATCCCAACTTTTTTGGAATTTGGGTTGTACTTTCTTGTAACATTGTGTTCAAGAAAATAGAACAGACAACCTCTAAAAATTATGCCTATGATACGCTGCATGTGCAGACACATAAAAAGGAGAACATAAGAAAGAACGATCCTTCTTACCTCAACATATTTTACTGCAGTTGCTGCAAAACGTGTCACTGCCTGTGGTTGCCCACTGATTGACATTATGAAAAATGCCCTGAGATGACTTGTTTGTGAATTACTGCTATATAAATAAAGTGGAATTGAATGAACTAAACTTAGATCATTGTTTAAAATACCATATCGTTGGGTGACTGTAGGGATGACCTGTGGTGGACACATTTAACATACATGTGTACATGGTAAAAAAAAAGTTCATATCACATATTCGATAACAGCTAATCTACATGGATGGTCCCTAAACTGTGCACCGCATGTGGAGCCATCGGCGTCTCCAAACACCACAGTTGTTGATGTTTTTCAGATGGTTTCTGAGCATCTATAGGTTAACCAAAGCACTGCTGTAGTATCATGGTTTTACATAATCCCAACAACTTCTCAACCACCCACTTGTGCCTGTGCATGATATGACTATTCAGCGCCCACTCACGCTAAAGCAGTGCGCATCAGTCAAGCAGCAGGCAATAACAACCAAGTGGCTCTTTCGTTCACTGCCCTAATGTCTCGCATCATCAGTTTGGCACCTTGAGCCCTTCAAGTGCTCTTTTTTTTAAATGAAAGCCTGGCAGTGTTACAATTTACTCATTTGAGGATGGAGAACACTGCTGGGTTTCTTAGTGTTTTTCTGAATGAAAGCACTCTATCTGCTCTTTGTGAATCAAACTCCCCTGGCTGCAGCTACGGAATCAGAAATATTGTGTTGTTTGTTTTCCAGCTTGATATTTTCCATGCAAACATGGTTTGAGATTCCCTGAAACCATATTGTTGACACCGTTGTGTATTTTCTGTCTAACAAAGCTGCTGCTAAATGAAATCTTGTTATGGGACTAACAGCTGAAAATTCAGAAAACCCCCGATGATACTGAGGATTTACATTTATGAAAAACTCGTTTTCCGGGCCCTGTTTTTCTTTCCAGCTGTCTATTCCCGCCTGACCTTTCCAGCAATCAACACAGATCCAGCACTTAGTCAGCATCCCATTGTGTATATTTGTACGTGAAAATAAGGTGCATGGGTTCTCTTATGCAAGTGTTTCTATGTTTCATAATCAAACCGGTTATTACAAAAAATGAAAACACGGCAAATAATGAATATCAACCACAGTAGGCAGCGAGGGTAAATTAGTGTGAGAATGTTAACAGTGCCTGCATGTTGAGGATAAACAAAGAGATGGACATGAAGAGGATGGCGATAATGATCTAAAAAGGACAAAGTGGACAAGAAGAATATTCCACTGCTGTACAGATAAAAACATTGTTATAATCAGAAACTACAAAACAAGTGGGGAAAGTAGTTTGTTGACTGACCCACAGCTCCAGAACGTGTTGGTGATGATGTGGAAGGTGAACTGTGGAGAATCAAGTTGTCAATCCCAGCAAACAGAGCGAGGCACTATAATTGGGTTGAACGAGCCATACAGCACAAAAACACCGAATTATTAGGCATATGTTCCTTAGCAAGAGCCCCACAGAGGCTTCCAAAATGTTACAATTCAAGGGTCAAATTCCAGTTTGTTCAGGGACCTGAAATTAGAAAGTTCATAAATGTGACTGTCTGCGAATTTGTTTATGTGTGACTCAGTCCAGTACTGTCTTGGATAGGCTTTAGTTCTCACGACCTAAGAAGATGGATGGATCGCTGGGGGAACCAGATTTGTTTGTAAACTCTTGAATTCAACCCACTGAATACACATTTTCTGCATATATTTAATTAGTTTTGTTTTTATTGAGTGGGCACTTCATTTATATTCCAGCACGTTTTTTTGATGTATGATCTAAACAACAGTGAACATTTTCAAAATTCAACCTACAGACTTTCATAAAAAAGATTTTTTTCCCTTTTTTTCCTATAATAAAATTCTACTGATTCATTATATCACAGGGATCAAATTGAAACAAATATGAGGCTTCTGCCAGCAGCTGGTTAGGAGCATCAGAAAGACTCTGAAAGGCTGCAGATTTGTTACCATCAGACAGAGCCCAGTCTGTTGTTTCCCCCGTTTACAGTCTTCACGCTAAGCTCAAGTAGCCCCCCGCCCGAAGTAGCTCCAAATTTAATTGCACAGACAGATATGTATTTAACACACATGAGATTGGTATCGGTAGTTTCATCAACTGTAACTTTTGGCATTAAAACAAACAAGTATAGCATGTCTTAAAGTGTATGCTAAGAAATTCACGTTACCCTATATACTGAATATGAGCTCTTAACTTCACTAAATCACATTCACAGAAAAACTTGTTACCAGGAGCTTTCATGTTGAGTGAACATGCAGCACACCTGGAAGGCCTAGGGTGAAACAAAATCATTTACCCTTGTGTAAAATTCAGCCTTTGAAGTCCAACTGAGCAAACAGCGCTGCACAGAAGCCTCTGATCACCATGGAGATCTCTGACCAAATGGT